>NC_084636.1:27934705-27957205 GCF_033978795.1 Nerophis ophidion | reverse complement strand
GTGTTTGGAGGAAGAAGAATACTGAGCTGCATCCCAAGAGCACCATACCTACTGTGAAGCATGGGGGTGGAAACATCATGCCTTGGGGCTGTTTTTCTGCTAAGGGGACAGGACGATTGATCCGTGTTAAGGAAAGAATGAATGGGGCCATGTATCGTGAGATTTTGAGCCAAAACCTCCTTCCATCAATAGTTGACCAAATACTTATTTTCCACCATAATTTACATATAGTTTAAAATTCCTACAATGTGAATTCCTGGATTTTTTTTTCACATTCTGTCTCTTACAGTTGAAGTGTACCTATGATGAAAATTACAGACCTCTGTCATCATTTTAAGTGGGAGAACTTGCACAATCGGTGGCTGACTAAATTATTTTTTGCCCCACTGTATATATAGACATACATCTATATATATAAATAAATATATATACACACATAAACTGCACATACATGCAGGAATCACGTTAGATTAATAATAGAACTTGGAATAAACTGAAAAAAAACAATACAGTTTTGCAGGATGAAGTTTGAGCTCTAATGCTGCTAGCTTAATGCTAACGTACAATGGACCAGCTCATAGACAAGCTAACTCAAATTAGCATGGCCATTCTCAGAGCACAGACAGACAATCATTCACACTCGGAATATGGATAACTAGCATTTTCCAATGAAGCTAACATGCATATTTTTGGAATGTGTGAGGAAACTGGAGTGCCCGGAGAAAACCCACACACTCACGGTGAAAAGTGCACAATTTACCCAGAAGGAGGTTCCAAGACGCACTCGGTGTAAAGTTAGACGTTATCGTCGGTAGTATAGGTCTGTATATTGCACAGTATTTTGTATATTGTTTCGTATAAAATATATTGTATATTTTTATTGGATAGTAGTCTATTTATTTCAATTCTTAGTTTTTTTTTTATTACTTCTTGTTTATTTTTATCCCATATTTGTTCCCACTACCGCACCTTAAGTTGTTAATCTCTTTATATGCAAATATATCCATCCATCCATTTTCTACCGCTTATTCCCTTTCGGGGTCGCGGGGGGCGCTGGCGCCTATCTCAGCTACAAATATAATAACAATAAATTCCATTCTATTCTATTCTATTCTAATGTCAAAAGATTTAGGCCTGAACAAGAAATGCATTAATTAACCTAAAATATTTTTCTCTCCTTACTTTTGCAGGTTGTATTTTTTAATTAATTTGTTTGTTTTTTCCAAATAAAGCAATCAGGAATGTTTTTATATATTATAATGTTTCATTTGTACTTTAAATTCCGAATTACATGTAATTACGTCTTATGGTCATTTTAAGCTCATGGCAGCACATTCATTTTCACAACTTTCGCTATTTACTTTAAAAATAACAACAATTACTAATCATGCAGACTTCATGAGTGCCGAGGACGACTACTTTGGGACAAATGACGATCCAGAACCTTATATTGTTTTGCCTGAATATAAGGAGGATGAGGTACTAGGTTTAGAAGCTGAGTAATAAGCAGATCCAGTAGCGAAAAAAAAAAAAATCACTTACTGTACAATGTCTGCTTTCACTTGGATGCTGACTGATGGCATGTTTAGAGCTTACCGTTTAGAGCAGGGGTGTCGAACTCAAACACAGAGTGGGCCAAAATTCTAAACTGAACAAAGCCGAGGGCCAAAGTTGAACAACTTAACCTTTTAATAGGAACCCAAACAAGTTTTGCATTGAATATTGAACAAGCAAGGCTTATATAACTTTATAGTGACATGCAAAATCGAGTTTTGTTGGTATCAATCAATCAATCAATGTTTACTTATATAGCCCTAAATCACTAGTGTCTCAAAGGGCTGCACAGACCACTACGATATCCTCGGTAGGCCCACATAAGGACAAGGAAAACTCACACCCAGTGGGACGTCGGTGACAATGATGACTATGAGAACCTTGGAGAGGAGGAAAGCAATGGATGTCGAGCGGGTCCAACATGATGCTGTGAAAGTTCAATCCATAATGGATCCAACATAGTCGCGCGAGTCCAGTCCAAAGCGGATCCAACACAGCAGCGAGAGTCCCGTTCACAGCGGAGCCAGCAGGAAACCATCCCAAGCGGAGGCGGATCAGCAGCGCAGAGATGTCCCCAGCCGATACACAGGCAAGCAGTACATGGCCACCGGATCGGACCGGACCCCCTCCACAAGGGAGAGTGGGACATAGAAGAAAAAGAAAAGAAACGGCAGATCAACTGGTCTAAAAAGGGAGTCTATTTAAAGGCTAGAGTATACAAATGAGTTTTAAGGTGAGACTTAAATGCTTCTACTGAGGTGGCATCTCGAACTGTTACCGGGAGGGCATTCCGATGGGGTATTCATATGGATATTAAAGTCCCCCATTATGATTATATTATCGGCGTGTGTCACTAGATCAGCTACGAACTCTGAGAATTCATTGATAAAGTCCGAATAGGGCCCTGGTGGGCGGTAGATAACAGCCATGTGTAGAGGGAGCGGTGTGACAGACTTCATAGTAAGCACCTCAAACGATTTATATTTATCATTTATGTTAGTACTAAGGTAGCGGCGGGGGGTGTATATTGTAGCATCCCGGAAGAGTTAATGCTGCAAGAAGTTCTGGGTATTTGTTCTGTTGTGTTTATGTTGTGTTACGGTGCGGATGTTCCCCCAAAATGTGTTTGTCATTATTGTTTGGTGTGGGTTCACAGTGTGGTGTAACAGTGTTAAAGTTGTTTATACGGCCACCCTCAGTGGGACCTGTATGGGCGTTGACCAAGTATGCCTTGCATTCACTTGTGTGTGTGTGTAGAAGCCGCATATATTACGTGACTGGGCCAGAGTTTGGCACCCATGGTTTAGAGCAGGGGTAGGGAACCTCTGGCTCGCGAGCCAGATGTGGCTCTTTTGATGACTGCATCTGGCTCTTGGATAAATCTGAGCTGACATTGCTTAACATGATAAGTAATGAATAATTCCACTTGTAATAAGTGTTAAAAATAATGTTCAAAACATAAAACATTCTCATGCATTTTTAGTCCATCCATCCGTTTACTACCGCACCTGTTCAAGAAATTGCGTTAAGAAGTTATTTATTTATTAAAGGTTAGTGTGGGGCTTGCCCTCCTGGGGGTTCTTCAGACCACCAAGCACCGACATGAGAGCCCGTTTCAGGGTTACACTATTGTTTTATTTTTCAATAAGTCTCTCAGTTGCTTTCCGGCAATTGTATTTTTCTCTTTCGTTCTCGCTCGCGCTCTGGCTCCAGCCCCAACCCCATCTCTCCTCCTGGCTGCTGCTTATAACAGAGCGACAGGTGATTAGATAACAAGTATCAGGTGGGCCATCTGCGCAGCTCTCGCTGATTTCAAGGCCGGTCCTGGCACTCCCCAGTTCGCTGCAGGCCCGCGGGCCACGCCCCCTCCACAGTTAGCTTCAGAATAGCAATGTTATTACAAAGAATAAGAGACCTATTATTCACGGTGGCAGAGGGGTTAGTGCGTCTGCCTCACAATACGAAGGTCCTGCAGTCCTGGGTTCAAATCCAGGCTCGGGATCTTTCTGTGTGGAGTTTGCATGTTCTCCCCGTGAATGCGTGGGTTCCCTCCGGGTACTCCGGCTTCCTCCCACTTCCAAAGACATGCACCTGGGGATAGGTTGATTGGCAACACTAAATTGGCCGTAGTGTGTGAATGTGAGTGTGAATGTTGTCTGTCTATCTGTGTTGGCCCTGCGATGAGGTGGCGACTTGTCCAGGGTGTACCCCGCCTTCCGCCCGATTGTAGCTGAGATAGGCGCCAGCGACCCCAAAAGGGAATAAGCGGTAGAAAATGGATGGATGGAAGAGACCTATTATACTCTAGAAATGTTGGTCTTACTTAAAAATGCACACGTTTAGTTGTGTTCAGTGTTAAAAAAAAATATTATATGGCTTTTACGGAAATACATTTTAAAATATTTGGCTTTTTGGCTCTCTCCGCCAAAAAGGTTCCCGACCCCTGGTTTAGAGGAAGAATGAATGATAATCCTCACTCAGGTAAAAAAAAATAAAATGGTACAAGCTTCTTTTCGAGTCTTTCTCGCCGGGTCCAAGTTCAATCAATCAATCAATCAATCAATCAATGTTTATTTATATAGCCCCAAATCACAAATGTCTCAAAGGACTGCACAAATCATTACGACTACAACATCCTCGGAAGAACCCACAAAAGGGCAAGGAAAACTCACACCCAGTGGGCAGGGAGAATTCACATCCAGTGGGACGCCAGTGACAATGCTGACTATGAGAAACTTTGGAGAGGACCTCAGATGTGGGCAACCCCCCCCCCTCTAGGGGACCGAAAGCAATGGATGTCGAGCGGGTCTAACATGATACTGTGAAAGTTCAATCCATAGTGGCTCCAACACAGCCGCGAGAGTTCAGTTCAAGCGGATCCAAGACAGCAGCGAGAGTCCCGTCCACAGGAAACCATCTCAAGCGGATCAGCAGCGTAGAGATGTCCCCAACCGATACAGGCGAGCGGTCCATCCTGGGTCCAGACGAGCGGTCCATCCTGGGTCTCGACTCTGGACAGCCAGTACTTCATCCATAGTCATCGGACCGGACCCCCTCCACAAGGGAGGGGGGGACATAGGAGAAAGAAAAGAAGCGGCAGATCAACTGGTCTAAAAAGGAGGTCTATTTAAAGGCTAGAGTATACAGATCAGTTTTAAGGTGAGACTTAAATGCTTCTACTGAGGTAGCATCTCGAACGGAGGGCATTCCAGAGTACTGGAGCCCGAAGTTGAATGTCAAAGTTGACCAACTTCTCTGTTTATGTCCACAAATTTCTGCTATACAAATGAGAGGCTTAATTTATAACTTTCACCAACTCAGAGGCGATGCATCAGCTCATAGGCTTACTATGTCAAAAGCTGCATAAGCCGGTCGCCTCTCTGTGATCACGGTGCCGCTAAAAGTAGTTCCTCGGCGGCCTGGCTGGGTTGGGCTCGTACTCTGGCTCCCACGCACACTGGGAGTCAAATATATTGTACATACTCACACACACACACACCGTTATTCATACATACAAACGTACATAATGTACATAGGTACCTACGCTCCCACATCAATCAATCAATCAATCAATGTTTACTTATATAGCCCTAAATCACTAGTGTCTCAAAGGGCTGCACAAACCACCACGACATCCTCGGTAGGCCCACATAAGGGCAAGGAAAACTCACACCCAGTGGGACATCGGTGACAATAATGACCCAGTGGGACGTCGGTGACAATGATGACTATGAGAACCTTGGAGAGGAGGAAAGCAATGGATGTCGAGCGGGTCTAACATGATACTGTGAAAGTTCAATCCACAATGGATCCAACACAGACGCGAGAGTCCAGTCCAAAGCGGATCCAACACAGCAGCGAGAGTCCCGTTCACAGCGGAGCCAGCAGGAAACCATCCCAAGCGGAGGCGAATCAGCATCGCAGAGATGTCCCCAGCCGATACACAGGCAAGCAGTACATGGCCACCGGATCGGACCGGACCCCCTCCACAAGGGAGAGTGGGACATAGAAGAAAAAGAAAAGAAACGGCAGATCAACTGGTCTAAAAAAGGAGTCTATTTAAAGGCCAGAGTATACAAATGAGTTTTAAGGTGAGACTTAAATGCTTCTACTGAGGTGGCATCTCGAACTGTTACCGGGAGGGCATTCCAGAGTACTGGAGCCCGAACGGAAAACGCTCTATAGCCCGCAGACTTTTTTTGGGCTTTGGGAATCACTAACAAGCCGGAGTCCTTTGAACGCAGATTTCTTGCCGGGACATATGGTACAATACAGTTCGTCCATCTACACGCACATTCAAGGTACAAACATACACATACCGTACTTATACATTCACTCTATACAAACATACATATACATTTACTGTACAAACATTCATAAACAAGTACATATACATACATACACTCATGCACATAATCACGTTTCATCAAACGGTATAGCTCGGTTGGTAGAGCAGCCGTGCCAGCAACTTGAGGGTTGCAGGTTCGATTCCCGCTTGTGCCATCCTAGTCACTGCCGTTGTGTCCTTGGGCAAGACACTTTACCCACCTGCTCCCAGTGCCACCCACACTGGTTTAAATGTAACTTAGATATTGGGTGTCACTATTTAAAGCGCTTTGAGTCACTAGAGAAAAGCGCTATATAAATATAATTCACTTCACTTCACTTCACATATATCAACGTTGTTGCCCTAGGGCAGTGGTCGGGAACCTTTTTGGCTGAGAGAGCCATGAAATCCAAATATTTTAAAATGTATTTCCGTGAGAGCCATGTAATATTTTTTCTTAACATTGAATACAATTAAATGCGTGCATTTTTAAGTAAGACCAACATCTTTAGAGTATAATAAATCTCTTCCATCCATCCATTTTCTACCGCTTATTCCCTTTTGGGGTCGCGGGGGGGCGCTGGCGCCTATCTCAGCTACAATCGGGCGGAAGGCGGGGTACACCCTGGACATGTCGCCACCTCATCGCAGGGCCAACACAGATAGAAAGAGAACAAATAAATCTCTTATTATTTTTAAAAACATTGTTATTCTAAAGCTAACCAATAGTAAATATAACACTTCTTGCCATTAATGCGACTTCTTGAACAGGTGCGATAGAAAATGGATGGTTGGATTAAAATGCATGAGAATGTTTTATAATTTGAACGTTATTTTAAACACTGTGATTACCAGCGGAATTATTCATGATTTATCGTGTTAAGCAATGTCAGCTAAGATTTATCTGAGAGCCGGATGCAGTCATCAAAAGAGCCATAGGTTCCCTACCCCTGCCCTAGGGTAAACTGGGTAACACATGGCTGACTGACAAAGCTTAACCTATTGTTACTATAACAATCTACAAGATTAATATAGGTTGCCTCTCTCTCTTCCCCCTCCATCTTTCGGTATTCCTTTTTTTTTAATCTTTCTAGTTATCATTTTGTATACGTATTGTTGGATTCGAACAACTGTATTGTTGATTATAGAGGCAAACTGTTGGTATTGTTCATAATCAATAGCACTTTTTCTATTGGCGTTTGTGTTGCTCCAGTTGTAGTGTAAAAATGCTCATTGTCATTTCTATATTATTATTTATTCCACCAACTGCTTCTTTGCTATCACTTTTACGATCATATTTGTACATATCGTATGTGCTGGTGTTGTTCTATTGTTGTTGTTGTTGCTGTTGTATTTGCTGTTGTTGTTTGTGTCTCTGTCTAATCCCCCTCTTATCCCCACAATTTCCCCCTCTGTCTTCCTTTTATTTCTCTTTCCATCCCATCCCGGTTGCACCAAAGGATAATACAAACACATTTAATAAAGTCAAATTCAAATAAGGCAACAAGACTCTGTATTTAGTTAGCGCAGGCAGCATGAAGCAGGGCTTTTATTGTGAAGATAGGAAATGTGCAGTCGGCCTTTAGAGTTTTGACGGAAGGTACGGCGCGAGAGTCTGTTGAAATAAAAAGTGTTTCTCGCCTTCCTCTCGGTCATATTTTCATAATAATGATCTTGCAACAGCCAGCGTCATCTCACAAGACCCTCCGGTACCGTGAATGTCATTTAAGTGACGTCTTGGTGAAGATTGATGATCACTAATTTTTAGGTCTATTTTTTTTAAAAGCCTGGCTGGAGATCGACTGACACACCCCCCGCGGTCGACTGGTAGCTCGCGATCGACGTAATGGGCACCCCTGCCTTAGAGGACCTCCCATCTTTTTTTGTGTTTTTCGGCATCATTATCGTTTTCGATAAAAGATAAAAGATAAAAAATACTGAATAAATGTTTCAAAGAAAGTAATACTAAGTGAATATCTGTTTTTGGCGGTAAAAATAAACCTTTTACCGAGTACTATAATTAAAGGCCTACTGAAACCCACTACTACCGACCACGCAGTCTGATAGTTTATATATCAATGATGAAATATTAACATTGCAACACATGCCAATACGGCCGGTTTAGTTTACTAAATTGCAATTGTAAATTTCCCGCAGAGTTTCTTGTTGAAAACGTCGCGGAATGATGACGCGTGTTTGTGACGTCTCGGGTTGTAGCTAGAATATTAGCCCACCACCACACATGGTGGGCTAACACTTTACAACAGCTTCTCTGTTGTAAAGTAAATCTGGGCATCTACATCAACTATATGATTTGCCTGAGAAGCTGGACAGGAAAAAAAAAAAAAAAAAAAAAAGTAGTTCCTCGGCGTTAGCGCTTCCAATAATAATATTGCTAATACTTCGTCGCGACATGTATATGGATGTTTTTACAGGACTTTCCGAGCACAAACGATGACTCCAATGAGCTGCATTGTTAGCCACATCTTACCTGCCCTACTTTACAAATTAGAATGCATCGAAGAAAGAGACATTTGTGTTCTTGTCTTAAATAGGAGTTGTGGATGATTGATTGAGACTTTTATTAGTAGATTGCACAGTCCAGTACATATTCTGTACAATTGACCACTAAATGGTAACACCCCAATAAGTTTTTCAAGTTGTTTAGGTCGGGGTTCACGTGAATCAATTCATGGTAAAGGAGCCAGTTTCAGTACACATCCCTAGTAGCAGGTAGCAGTGGGAAAAAATATGTGTTGTTGTGGCAAATTGGGAGCAGAATGTGGAGAGTTAGTGAACAATTTTAAGAACTAAAAGATTAATGGCCAGCAAAAACAAAAAAATGGGGTAATCTCTTGGGTAAGGTTCAGGCAGTATGATTCAATGATGATCCTTTTTTTGTTTGTTTATTTTTTTTTTTTTTTTCCCCTTGGCCTCAGTCTGCACCCCCTCTCCAAGGCCCAGGCTAAGACCAATTTTTTTTAAATTTCATTTTAATCTTCTATTCCCCCGCCCCCCCTTGTTTACCTGTATCTCATCTTTTTTTGTAAGGGGCGCTGGAAGCCGGCAGACCCGTCAGCGATCCTGTTCTGTCTCCCTGTAATGTTTGTCTGATCTTGAATGGGATTGTGCTGAAAATTGTAATTTTCCTGAAGGAACTCTCCTGACGGAATGAATAAAGTACTATCTAATCTAAATTGAGGATGGATGGTGATATTCTGGATACAAACCAACCATGCACGTCCCGGCATGACAACTTTATGCTCCCTTTACTAGACAAGTGTCCCACATTACAAGTCGTGATAAGACAATAAAGAAAAAAAGACGACGAGACTCCAAGCAGGTGAAAACAACACAAGTATAAATCCAGCGAAACGTCAGTGGGCCGTAACACGCTTCTCTTGCAAATGTGCTGTGTAATCCACGTGGACTCTTCCCTTTCCACGCTGCCCACGCCTCTGTGGGGAATTTGGGAAAATGAAAGGCGGTTGGTTTCCGGGATGTTTCTTGCCTCTCTTTGAATGTTTCTTTAATACTTTGTTGTTCACTTTTTCACCAATTTAGAGCCTTATTTTGTCAGCGCTGTGGAGTGGGGGCCGCACATCTACTTCTTCTTCAGAGAGATAGCCATGGAGTTCAACTACCTGGAGAAGGTAAATAACATATAATCAGCAGAATATCATATGAAAACAATGCAGGATGCCCGGTGTGATACGTTGTAGTGACAGTAAGGTTAGTGAGCATATTCATGTCAAGTTAAAGTACCACAGATAGTCACACACACACTCGGTGTGGCGAAATTATTCTCCCCTTTCTACACACCTCACCTCCAACTGACCTTTTTTTGTCCATCCATCCATCCATTTCCTACCGCTTGTTCCCTTTTTTTGGGGTCGCTGGCGCCTATCTCAGCTACAATCGGGCGGAAGGCGGGGTACACCCTGGACAAGTCGCCACCTCATCGCAGGGCCAACACAGATAGACAGACAACATTCACACTCACATTCACACACTAGGGCCAATTTAGTGTTGCCAATCAACCTATCCCCAGGTGCATGTCTTTGGAGGTGGGAGGAAGCCGGAGTACCCGGAGGGAACCCACGCATTCACGGGGAGAACATGCAAACTCCACACAGAAAGATCCCGAGCCTGGATTTGAACCCAGGACTGCAGGACCTTCGTATTGTGAGGCAGACGCACTAACCCCTCTGCCACCGTGAAGCCCCCATGTGATACAATAGTCACACTAAATAATGCTTTATTTAGCTCGGTTGGTAGAGTGGCAGGCATTCCGTGAAGCCCCTTTTATTGTATTGTATTTATTTATTTTCATTTGGTACTCAACTAGTTGAGTAAAGGGCGACACGGTGGCAGAGGGGTTAGTCCGTCTGCCTCACAATACGAAGTTCCTGCAGTCCTGGGTTCAAATCCAGGCTCGGGATCTTTCTGTGTGGAGTTTGCATGTTCTCCCCGTGAATGCGTGGGTTCCCTCCGGGTACTCCGGCTTCCTCCCACTTCCAAAGACATGCACCTGGGAATAGGTTGATTGGCAACACTAAATTGGCCCTAGTGTGTGAATGTGAGTGTGAATGTTGTCTGTCTATCTGTGTTGGCCCTGCGATGAGGTGGCGACTTGTCCAGGGTGTACCCCGCCTTCTGCCCGATTGTAGCTGAGATAGGCGCCAGCGCCCCCCACGACCCCGAAAGGGAATAAGCGGTAGAAAATGGATGGATGGATAGTTGAGTAAATAATGTGTAGCCCAAGTCTAAATTGGGACCCAAAGCAGAATTTTGTATTCATGTGAAATCCTTTTTCTAAATTTTTTTTTTTAAATCACACTTGAATTTATTTGGTCCATGTATCATTCAATCCAATCCAATCCACTTTATTTATATAGCACAGTTAAACAAAAATAACGTTTCCAAAGTGCTGCACGGCCATGTTAAAAACAATATAAAAAAAAAAACAATATTATGCTGAATAAAAACAAAAAATAAATAAATATAAAACCAATAAAAACAATATAAAAACAAATATGATTAAAAACTATTTTAAAGGGTAAAATCAATTAAAACAGTAAAATAGAAATCATCCATCCATCCATTTTCTACCGCTTATTCCCTTTCGGGGTGGCGGGGGGCGCTGGCGCCTATCTCAGCTACAATCGGGCGGAAGGCGGGGTACACCCTGGACAAGTCGCCACCTCATCGCAGGGCCAACACAGATAGACAGACAACATTCACACTCACATTCACACACTAGGGCCAATTTTTTAGTGTTGCCAATCAAACTGTATAAAAAACACGGAGGACAACAGAGAACAGAGGACCACACAACTCACGTAGTGTTAAAAGCCAAAGAATAAAAGTGGGGCTTAAGACGAGACTTAAAACACTCCACTGTGGAAGCAGTTTGAACATGGAGGGGCAGAGTGTTCCAGAGCTTAGAGAAGGCTCTGTCTCCCCTGGTCTTAAGTCTGGTCTTGGGCACCACGAGCTGGAACTGGCTCTCGGACCTCAGAGCGCGCGCAGGAATGTAAATTTGCGAGATATATTGAGGTGCCAGTCCATGTAAAGATTTAAAAACAAACAGCAATGTTTTAAAATCAATACTAAAATGAACAGGGAGCCAGTGCAAACTCAACCATCATGCCCCATTCAAAACAACAAAAAAATGGTACAAAAACAAATTGAACATTATTAAAACATAAATGTACATACATTACTACTTTGACACTGAACGGGATTTTTTTCTTAAGACAATATAACTTACATTAATAAACGTGGATGCATATGCAAGACTGCAATATATTTATCCGTACAGTAAATCTATTTATATCTGCACCTTCTTTTGTGAATGCAAACTCTCTGCACCTTATTGCTCTGTTATCCTGCACTACAACAAAAATATTGTTTTTACCCGTACCGTAAAATTCGAATTTGAATGACAATAAAGTAAGTCAAAGTCATTTGTCCTGTAAATCGAGCATTAATACAAATTTGCTGTTATATTCTTTACAGTGACAGAGCAGGAAGTGGCTGGGAATACGATTTCATATGAAGTGCCCTGTCATTCATTCATTGACATTTCCAATGCACCTTTTCATGCAAAATGATGTTTAATTTGACCTGTGTTTGACTTGCACTGATTTCAGTTTAATAACGTCATGTTTAAAGCTGGTGGTGATTAAATGGCAACTGCACATTATGTGTTCAAAGAGAAAGTTTTGAGGACGCTTAAATGAATGCTTAAATATAAAGATGTCATAACAGGGCTTGTACATAACATGTGTGTGTGTGTGTGTGTGTGTGTGTGTGTGTGTGTGTGTGTGTGTGTGTGTGTGTGTGTGTGTGTGTGTGTGTGTGTGTGTGTGTGTGTGTGTGCACACATGATGCATCCATGCATCTTTCCAATGTCTACGCTTTTTTTCGACCTCAGGTGGTGGTGTCTCGCGTGGCTCGGGTGTGCAAACGGGACCAGGGCGGGTCTCAGCGCGTCCTGGAGAAGCAGTGGACGTCGTTCCTGAAGGCGCGGCTCAACTGCTCTGTTCCGGGAGATTCGCACTTCTACTTTAACCTGCTGCACTCCACCAGTCCTGTCATCAACATGCACGGCCGGGACATCATCCTGGGGGTGTTCTCCACGCCGGCTAACAGGTTAGGCACAACACAGCAGACAGCACGGAAAAAGTTTACAAACAATGCACCTGCGATTATTAGATCTAAAGTCTGGTTTGTTCCGTCTTGGTATCGTGTTCTGTTATTTTGTGTTCCTTAGTTCCTGGTGGCACTTCCTGTTTTGTTCTGTTCCCATAGTAACCCATTTGTGTCACCTGCCTGTTGTCTTTCACACGCACTTGCCTTTGATTATTTTCCTCCCTATTTAAGCCTGCCTTAGTTTGTCATTCGGCCTCGAAGTGTAAATTGGCTTTTCATGCAACAGGTGATGACGCTATCCCCGCTTGTGGTAAATACCTTTTGATACTTGTTAGCTTCCACGCTATTCGTTTGTGTATTTCCCTAGCTCACATGCTAGCGTCTTTTGTTCCTTCTAGCTCACAGGCTAGTTCTGTTGGTTTTTGTCTATAGTGCCTTTGTGCAAGTGCTTTTGTTCTTAGTTTGTTTTATAGTATAAATAAATCATTTCCTACCTTTACGCTGTGTCTTATCCGACTGCAGCACGAGAAAACGCAACCGCATCACCACAATGCCAGCCAAACGTCACAGGATTTAAAAAAAAAAAAAAAAAGAATGGCCACTTGGATAAAACAATGATATTTCTGTGTGGAGTTTGCATGTTCTCCCCGTGACTGCGTGAGTTCCCTCCGGGTACTCCGGCTTCCTCCCACCTCTTAAAACGTGCACCTGGGGATAGGTTGATTGGCAACACTAAATTAGACCTAGCGTGTGAATGTGAGTGTGAATGTTGTCTGTCTATCTGTGTTGGCCCTGCGATGAGGTGGCGACTTGTCCAGGGTGTACGCCGCCTTTCGCCCACGTGCAGCTGAGATAGGCTCCAGCAACCTCCGTGACCCCAAAAGGGACAAGCAGTAAAAAAATGGATGGATGGATATATATATATATGTGTATATGTATGTATGTATGTATATATATGTGTATATATGTGTGTGTGTGTGTGTGTGTGTGTGTGTGTGTGTGTGTGTGTGTGTCTGTGCGTGTGCGCGTGTGCGTGTGTGTGTGTGTGTGTGTGCGCGCGTGTATAGATGCATATATATATATATATAAACACACACACACGCTGTGCATCTGGAAAGTACATTGCTTCACTTCTCATTCCAAAATGTTATTGATTTTTGTCTTTAAAATTATACACACAGTAACCCATAATGACAATGGGAAAACAATGTAAAAAAAAAATTGACAAATTTATAAAAAATTATCCATCCATCCATCATCTTCTGCTTATCCAAGGTCGGGTCGCGGGGGCAACAGCCTAAGCAGGGAAGCCCAGACTTCCCTATCTCCAGCCACTTCGTCTAACTCTTCCCGGGAGATCCCGAGGCGTTCCCAGGCCAGCCGGGAGACATAGTCTTCCCAACGTGTCCTGGGTCTTTCCCGTGGCCTCCTACCAGCTGGACGTGCCCTGAACACCTCCTTAGGGAGGCGTTCGGGTGGCATCCTGACCAGATGCCCGAACCACCTCATCTGGCTCCTCTCGATGTGAAGGAGCAGCGGCTTTACGAAAATTAAATAATAATAATAATAATTAAAGGCCGACTGAGAGCCACTACTACCGACCACGCAGTCTGATAGTTTATATATCAATGATGAAATATTAACATTGCAACACATGCCAATACGGCCAGTTTAGTTTACTAAATTACTATTTTAAATTTCCCGCAGAGTTTCTTGTTGAAAACGTCGCAGAAAGATGACGCGTGTTTGTGACGTTATTGGTTGGAGGGGACATATTAGCGCAGCACCACTTGCGGCTAAAAGTCATCTCTTTTCATCGCATAATTACACAGTATTCTGGACATCTGTGTTCCTGAATCTTTTGCAATTTGTTCAATTAATAATGGGAGAAGTCAAAGTAGAAAGATGGAGGTGGGAAGCTTTTAGCCTTTAGCCACACAAACACACGGTGATTTCTTGTTTAAAATTCCCGGAGGTGAAGCTTTACTATGGATCAGAGCGGTCAAACGAACATGGTTACAATAAAATTGTTTTAAAATAAAAAATTTTTTTTTTTTTAAAATTAAGAAATAATCCATCCATCCATTTTCTACTGCTTATTCCCTTTTGGGGTCGCGGGGGGCGCTGGCGCCTATCTCAGCTACAATCGGGCGGAAGGCGGGGTACACCCTGGACAAGTCGCCACCTCATCGCAGGGCCAACACAGATAGACAGACAACTTTCACACTCACATTCACACACTAGGGCCAATTTAGTGTTGCCAATCAACCTATCCCCAGGTGCATGTCTTTGGAAGTGGGAGGAAGCCGGAGTACCCGGAGGGAACCCACGCATTCACGGGGAGAACATGCAAACTCCACACAGAAAGATCCCGAGCCTGGATTTGACCCCAGGACTGCAGGAACTTCGGATTGTGAGGCAGACGCACTAACCCCTCTGCCACCGTGAAGCCTTAAGAAATAATGAGAATATATAAATTAATGTCATTACAAATGAGGAGAATGAGGAATAACAAAGCAATGGCACTGAAACAACCTTATTCTTAGCATTTTTAACGTTAATGCATTATTTATAAATAAAAAAAACTGATGGGGGGGGAAAAAAAAGATGATGCTCCACCAAATGTGAAGCAAATAAGAGAGACAGGAAACTACTGTGAAGACAGGAGTGGTGGTTGGGGGTTTTGTTTGGAGACTGCTGACTAAGTCAAGGACAAGGCAGTCAATAATGGACAACACATGCTTTCCAAGCTCTCGGAAAAGTGTTTCATCAGCTGCGTCTTATCTCCTGCCTAAGAAGAGCTATTGCTGCCTGCAGAGACACAAACACTTGAACAATGGATTCAAGATTAAAAAAAACATTTACAGTACGCTACGGAGCAGCTGCACACAGCTACTGGACGCCACTCTCAATTACCTGCAAGGATGCAGGGTGGAGGGACAAACCATGGACTGAGCACTTGAGAAAATAGTTGAGGTCAAAGACGTCTGAGGGATGGCTGCGGTCATGAAAGCAGGCCACACGTTGTTATTGCTTCACTAATGTTTGCTCAGCTGATAGTCAAGTTAGGCTTGATGGAGCCGTGCTGGGATGTAAAGGAAGACGAAAAATAGCAAAACAAGCAAATTCTGCTCTTCCCCTGAGAGAGCTGGGCCATGTCTGTCTGGGAAAACATGCTACAGAAGTAGGTGGAGAACAAATAGGAATACTATAAAAATGGTATTGTTAGATAGTCTGATTAGCCGTGTTGACGGAGGGGTGGAAAGATCGGAATGAAATGAACGATAAATCCTTAGACTTGTAACGGTGAAGTGAGAGAAGGAGACGGCACGGAGGCAGGGACGTCGTTAGCTTGCACCCTAATTATTCACATATATAAATAAAGTGTGTAACTTATCCAAATGTATACGGTGTGACTAAGTGCAGCGATTATATGTGGAATGTTACCGGGTGGTGTTGAGATCGATGCGGAAGTCCAGAAAGGGCAAGGCAGGCTCGGAGGTCCAGGGACGGGCAGTAGGTCAGGGAGCTGATCCAAAGGCAGGCGTGAGGTCGAGATGCAGGAAGGCAGCAGAGAGTCCAGAGGGGATCCGGGGAAACGAGACACACTTCTCGAAACCAGGGAAGGAGGACACAGGACAAGCCAGGAAGCACATAGGCGAGGATGCTAGAGACGTGTATGGCTTACTGTACAGGTACAAGTAGCTACGTTCTGGCACTGGAACGCAGGACGCGCTATCAGCGTCAGGTGTGTTGATTGTAGGGTGAGTGGGCGTGTCCCGAGGCACGCTCAGCATAGCGCACAGCAGAGTTAGAGGTGTTTGAACCGTAACAAGACTGTGACGTAAGTTTTAGTGTCAGTCAGAACATATACAGAAATCATATCTGAATATCCACACTAGTTACGCTGTAAAATAACACAGGGAGAGATCCAGGAAGGCAGCAGAGACTCCAGAGGGGATCCGGGGAAACGAGACACACTTCTCGAAACCAGGGGAGGAGGACACAGGACAAGCCAGGAAGCACATAGGCGAGGATGCTAGAGACGTGTATGGCTTACTGTACAGGTACAAGTAGCTACGTTCTGGCACTGGAACGCAGGATGCGCTATCAGCGTCAGGTGTGTTGATTGTAGGGTGAGTGGGCGTGTCCCGAGGCACGCTCAGCATAGCGCACAGCAGAGTTAGAGGTGTTTGAACCGTAACAAGACAGTGAAGTAAGTTTTATTGTAAGTCAGAACATATACCAAAATCATATCTGAATATCCACACTAGTTATGCTGTAAAATAACACAGGGAGAGATCCAGGAAGGCAGCAGAGACTCCAGAGGGGATCCGGGGAAACGAGACACACTTCTCGAAACCAGGGGAGGAGGACACAGGACAAGACAGGAAGCACATGGGCGAGGATGCTAGATACGTGTATGGCTTACTGTACAGGTACAAGTAGCTACGTTCTGGCACTGGAACGCAGGACGCGCTATCAGCGTCAGGTGTGTTGATTGTAGGGTGAGTGGGCGTGTCCCGAGACACGCTCAACATAGCGCACAGCAGAGTTAGAGGTGTTTGAACCGTAACAAGACTGTGAAGTAAGTTTTATTGTAAGTCAGAACATATACCGAAATCATATCTGAATATCCACACTAGTTACGCTGTAAAATAACACAGGGAGAGATCCAGGAAGGCAGCAGAAACTCCAGAGGGGATCCGGGGAAACGAGACACACTTCTCGAAACCAGGGGAGGAGGACACAGGACAAGCCAGGAAGCACATAGGCGAGGATGCTAGAGACGTGTATGGCTTACTGTACAGGTACTAGTAGCTACGTTCTGGCACTGGAACGCAGGACGCGCTATCAGCGTCAGGTGTGTTGATTGTAGGGTGAGTGGGCGTGTCCCGAGGCACGCTCAGCATAGCGCACAGCAGAGTTAGAGGTGTTTGAACCGTAACAAGACTGTGAAATAAGTTTTAGTGTAAGTCAGAACATATACAGAAATCATATCTGAATATCCACACTAGTTATGCTGTAAAATAACACAGGGAGAGATCCAGGAAGACAGCAGAGAGTCAAGAGGGGATCCGGGGAAACGAGACACACTTCTCGAAACCAGGGGAGGAGGACACAGGACAAGCCAGGAAACACATAGGCAAGGATGCTAGAGACGTGTATGGCTTACTGTACAGGTACAAGTAGCTACGTTCTGGCACTGGAACGCAGGACGCGCTGGCTTAAGAAGGCAGGGGTCTCATCAGCCTCAGGTGTGTTGATTGTAGGGTGAGTGGGCGTGTCCCGAGGCACGCTCAGCATAGCGCACAGCAGAGTTAGAGGTGTTTGAACCGTAACAAGACTGTGACGTAAGTTTTAGTGTAAGTCAGAACATATCTGAATATCCACACTAGTTACGCTGTAAAATACAGTATAAAATGATTTAATACAAGTGAAACATTTTGAAATATGCTGCGGTGAACAAGCAGTGTCTCAGAGAGAAGCCGAGGAGCCAAGCTCACAGCTGCCATTTTTAACAGCTTCTGCAGGACGACGAATAATCCACGGATGTCTCTGGTAAGATATATATCACAATTTCCCCATCCAAAAACATGCTGGCTGACGTAGAGAAACATGTTCGCTTGACCGCAAACAAAGAAACACCGGCTGTGTCTCGGTGCTAAAGACAGCTGAAATCCACCGCTTTCCACCAACAGCATTGTTCTTTGTAGTCTCCATTATTAATTGAACAAATTGCAAAAGATTCCGCAACACAGATGTCCAAAATACTGGGTAATTACACCATGAACAAAGACGACTTATAGCCGTGTTTGGTGCTACGCTAATGTCCCCTCCAACACGTGACGTCACGCGGACGCGTCGTCCTTCCGCGACGTCCTTCCGCGACGTTTTCAACAAGAAACTCACGGGAAATTTAAAATTGCAATTTAATAAACTAAACTGGCCGTATTGGCATGTGTTGCAATGTTAATATTTCATCATTAATATATAAACCATCAGACTGCGTGGTCGGTAGTAGTGGGTTTCAGTAGGCCTTTAAACCTTCGGAACTTTATTTGGTCAGGTTCCAGCCTAAGGGCATACGTTAAACATGACACGGTGGTTGTGTGTAGCGACAGGTGACTGGACCGGTGTCATTGAGCATTTGGCGCTTCAGCGCTAACAACCTCACCACACACACACGCCATTCGTCATCCGAGCCGACACAGTTGGAGTTAAGTATCAGTACGGCTGTTTTGTAGCTTATCCCTAATGCAAGGTGGTCTTGCTTTCACTCCATGTTGTCCCCGGTGGTCTGTCGTGGTTCATGTGTTTGCTATGTGTGTGTGTGTGAAGTGTGTGTGTGTGTGTGTGTGGGCTGTGGACACCGTCTTTTCAGATCGGAGCAGATGTTCCTGCTCCCCCATGACAGGGTTCAGCGGCAGTTAAAGCGCCCCGGTGACGCAGCGGGTCTTTTTTTCCTTTTACCGGAACACATTTGCTTCATTTCCTATCTCCTTTTTTTGTAAAATCAGTGACTCATTTTTCTTTTCTTCCTGAAATTCAAGTCATTTTTGTGCTCCATGCCTCCGAGTGTCTAATCTCAATATTGCATCCGTCTTTCCTTTTTTTTTTTTTTTTGTAAAGCTGCAGACTTGACAAGTTCTATCTTTTGCCTGTCATTTTTTTGCTCTTTGTAACAATTTTCCTTTTGTTTTCAAGCGCTGTGAAAATATGAAAAAAAAAAAGCCTAAATCCAATTTGTCTCCTTTTGCAGGGTGTCTGTCCCGTTTATGCCGCGTTTATGACCGGGATTTTTCTCTTTATAGTCCATCGCTGGACTATAAAGACAATATAACATACAGTGGGGCAAAAAAGTATTTAGTCAGCCACCGATTTTGCAAGTTCTCCCACTTAAAATAATGACAGAGGTCTCTAATTTTCATCATAGGTACACTTCAACTGTGAGAGACAGAATGTGGGGAAAAAATCCAGGAATTCACCTTGTAGGAATTTTAAAGAATTTATTTGTAAATTATAGTGGAAAATAAGTATGTGGTCAACCATTCAAAGCTCTCACTGATGGAAGGAGGTTTTGGCTCAAAATCTCACGATACATGGCCCCATTCATTCTTTCCTTAACACGGATCAATCGTCCTGTCCCCTTAGCAGAAAAACAGCCCCAAAGTATGATGTTTCCACCCCCATGCTTCACAGTAGGTGTGGTGTTCTTGGGATGCAACTCAGTATTCTTCTTCCTCCAAACACGACGAGTTGAGTTGATACCAAAACGGATACATGGATGATACAGCAGAGGATTGGGAGAATGTCATGTGGTCAGATAAAACCTAAAATAGCACTTTTTGGTATAAAATCAAGTTGTCGTGTTTGGAGGAAGAAGAATACTGAGTTGCATCCCAAGAACACCAGACCTACTGTGAAGCATGGTGGTGGAAACATCATGCTTTGGGGCTTTTTTTCTGCTAAGGGGACAGGACGATTGATCCGTGTTAAGGAAAGAATGAATGGGGCCATTTTGAGCCAAAACCTCCTTCCATCAGTGAGAGCTTTGAATGGTTGACCAAATACTTATTTTCCACCATAATTTACAAATAAATTCTTTAAAATTCCTTCAATGTGAATTCCTGGATTTTTTTTTCACATTCTGTCTCTCACAGTTGAAGTGTACCTATGATGAAAATTACAGACCTCTGTCATCATTTTAAGTGGGAGAACTTGCACAATCGGTGGCTGACTACTTTTTTTTCCCCCACTGTACATCCATAAACGTGGATGCATATGCAAGACTGCAATATATTTATCCGTACAGTAAAACTATATCTGCACCTTCTTTTGCAAATGCAAACTCTCTGCACCTTATTGCTCTTTTATCCTGCACTACAACAAACACTTTGTTTTGGTCCGTACTGTAAAGTTCAAATTTGAATGACAATAAAGTAAGTCAAAGACATTTGTCTTGCAAATCGGGCATTAATGCTGAGCACCACGAAAGCCACACATTTGCCATTATTTTCTTTACAGTGACAGAGCAGGAAGCGGCTGGGAATACGATTTCATATGAAGTGCCCTGTCATTCTATTCATTGACATTTCCAATGCACCCATTCATGAAAAATAAAATAAATAATTAAATAGAAAAATATATAATTTTCATTTAATAAAGAAATCTTTGAAGGCTGTCCCATACAACACGTATGAAAAATGGGAGGACTTTTTTGACTGCCCGTTGCCGTGGGATGCCATACTCAAACTAATCTACAAAACTACTATCAATGTGCAAAATCGTTATTTTCAAATTAAAATGATTTGCAGCTTCTTACCCACGGGGAAAATGTTAAAACTATGGAACATGACTGAGTCAGATGATTGCCGATTTTGTTGTCAGGAATCTGAATCCACCCTGCATTTGTTTTGGTATTGTCAAAATGTGTCTTCCTTTTGGGTGGAAGTTGAAAAAATGTGTTTAAGGATTGTTTATGAAGCTTATTGTGGTTTCTGTTCTTTTAGGAGAGTTCATTGACAGTCATGATTTAGTCAATTTAAAGGCCTACTGAAATGAAATTTTCTTATTTAAACAGGGATAGTAGGTCCATTCTATGTGTCATACTTGATCATTTCACGATATTGCCATATTTTTGCTGAAAGGATTTAGTAGAGAACATCGACGATAAAGTTTGCAACTTTTGGTCGCTAATAAAAAAGCCTTGCCTTTACTGGAAGTAGCAGACGATGTGCGCGTGACGTCACGGGTTGTAGGTCTCCTCACATCCTCACATTGTTTATAATCATAACCTCCAGCAGCAAGAGCTATTCGGACCGAGAAAGCGACAATCTCCTCATTAATTTGAGCGAGGATGAAAGATTTGTGGGTGAGGAAAGTTAGAGTGAAGTACTAGAGAAAAAAAAAGAAAAAGCGACGGCTCCAGGCGGCGGCAGGCGTCGTTTCAGATGTAATTAGACACATTTACTTGGATAATTCTGGAAGATCCCTTATCTGCTTATTGTTTAAATAGTGTTTTAGTGAGATTGTAAAGTCGTACCTGAAAGTCGGATGGCTGCGGTGATCGCCAGTGTCTCTGAGAGAAGCCGAGGAGCCAAGATCACAGCTGCGTTTTTGAGCTGTAGGAGGTGGTCGTAAAATCCGCGGAAGTCTCCGGTAAGAGCCGACTTAATATCACAATTTTCCCATCCAAAAACATGCTGGTGGACGTAGAGAAACATGTTCGCTTGACCGCTCTGTGTTAAAGCTTCACAACAAAGAAACACCGGCAGTCTTTCGGTGCTAAAGACAGCTGCAATCCACCGCTTTCCACCAACAGCATTCTTCTTTATAGTCTCCATTATTAATTGAACAAATTGCAAAAGATTCAGCAACACAGATGTCCAAATTACTTTGTAATTATGCGATTAAAGAGATTACTTTTAGCCATGTGTGGTGGTGGGCTAATATTCTCGCTACAACCCGAGACGTCACAAACACGCGTCATCATTCCGCGACGTTTTCAACAAGAAACTCCGCAGGAAATTTAAAATTGCAATTTAGTAAACTAAAAAGGCCGTATTGGCATGTGTTGCAATGTTAATATTTCATCATTGATATATAAACTATCAGACTGTGTGGTCGGTAGTAGTGGGTTTCAGTAGGCCTTTAATTATAGTACTCGGTGAAAGGTTTATTTTTACCGCCAAAAACAGATATTCACTTAGTATTACTTTCTTTGAAACATTTATTCAGTATTTTTTATCTTTAGAAAGATATATGGTCGAAAACGATAATGATGCCGAAAAACACAAAAAAAGATGGGAGGTCCTCTAAGGCTTATTTTGAAAATGTAATTATGTTTATATATATGCAACAACAACAACATATATGTTACTGTTTATGCCGCTCATAAGACAATTTCGAAGTACCGTTTTTTCCGCACCCAGACAATAAGGCGCGCACTACGAGATGAA
>NC_084636.1:27904705-27929705 GCF_033978795.1 Nerophis ophidion | reverse complement strand
CTGGACCGCCAGTACTTCATCCATGGTCATCAGACCGGACCCCCTCCACAAGGGAGGCGGGGACATAGGAGAAAGAAAAGAAGCGGCAGATCAACTGGTCTAAAAAGGAGGTCTATTTAAAGGCTAGAGTATACAGATGAGTTTTAAGGTGAGACTTAAATGCTTCTACTGAGGTAGCATCTTGAACTGTTACCGGGAGGGCATTCCAGGGTACTGGAGCCCGAACGGAAAACCCTCTATAGCCCGCAGACTTTTTTTGGGCTCTAGGAATCACTAATAGAAAAAAAATTAAATTCCATTCTGTTTTTCAGGCGGTCTGTCATAAAATTTTTAGCATTCAATCAGACTTTATTTTGAGGTTTTGTATTAGTTTTCCTGAAAATAGATATACCGGCCCCATACTTGCCAACCTTGAGACCTCCGATTTTGGGAGGTGGGGGGTGGGCGGAGTGGTTGGGGGTGGGTCGGGCGGGCGTGGTTGCGGGCTTGGTTAAGAGGGGAGGAGTATATTTACCGCTAGATTCATAGATTCACCAAGTCAAGTATTTCATTTATATATATATATATATATATATATATACATATATATATATATATATATATATATATATATATATATATACATATACATATACATATATACATATATATATATACATATATATATATACATATATATACATATATATACATATATACATATATATATGTATATATATATATATATATATATATATATATATATATATATATATATATATATATATGTATATATATGTGTGTGGGAAAAATCACAAGACTACTTCATCTCTACAGAACTGTTTCATGAGGGGTTCCCTCAATCGTCAGGAGATTTCTCCAGTTCTGTAGAGATGAAGTAGTCTTGTGATTTTTCCCACACATACATTTTGCGCTCTACCACGGTATGGAGCACTATTCTCTGGATAATCCAATTAAGACATATATATATATATATAAAATAAATACTTGAATTTCAGTGTTCATTTATTTACACATTTACACACACATAACACTCATTGTTTAGTTAAGCGTTGAATTTTTCATCCTTGTTTTTCTAACCAAATGCATGTACATTCAATGGCAGTATTGTCCTGTTTAAGAGTGTCAAAACATTGCTGTTTGGCAGACGAACTGCTTTACGGTAGATGAAATCGGACTGCTGTTGTTGTGTGTTGTTGTGTGTTGTTTTACCGCGCTGGGAGGACGTTAATGAAACTGCCTAATAAGAAACATAGAACTCGCCCTCGATCATTCTACAGTTATGACGTCATTAGGCAGACACACTCTTTATACACGTCACTCAAGTCCGCATGGAGCTGGAGGGGGCGTGGCCTCCAGCTCCTCCTGAATTTCGGGAGATTTTCGGGAGAAAATTTGTCTCGGGAGGTTTTCGGGAGAGGCGCTGAATTTCGTGAGTCTCCCGGGAGGGTTGGCAAGTATGACCGGGCCCAGACACATTTTTTTCTCTAAATTCGGCCCCCGAGTTAAAATAATTGGCTAGGCCTGCTCTAATCACTTGGCCACTGAGTAGTCCAAGTAGACCACATACATGACGAGAGGTGTTCATTGGAACTTTGAGAAAGTATTTTTTTCAACCTTTTAGCCACAGGCATAGATGAGAACTTGTACTGGGGTGGTATAGCTCGGTTGGTAGAGTGGCCGTGCCAGCAATTTGAGAGTTCCAGGTTTGATCCCCGCTTCTGCCAACCTAGTCACTGCCGTTGTGTCCTTGGGCAAGACACTTTACCCACCTGTTCCCAGTGCCACCCACACTGGTTTAAAGGCTCACTGAAACCCAGTACTACCGACCACGCAGTCTGATAGTTTATATATCAATGATGAAATATTAACATTGCAACACATGCCAATACGGCCTTTTTAGTTTACTAAATTACAATTTGAAATTTCCCGCCGAGTTTCTTGGTGAAAACGTCGCGAAATGATGATGCGTGCGCGTGACGTCTTGGGTTGGAGGGGACATATTAGCCCAGCAGCATTTGCGGCTAAAAGTCGTCTCGTTTCATCGCATAATTACACCGTATTCTGGACATCTGTGTTGCTGAATCTTTTGCAATTTGTTCAATTAATAATGGAGAAGTCAAAGTAGAAAGATGGAGGTGAGAAGCTTTAGCCTTTAGCCACACAAACACACGGTGTTTCCTTGTTTAAAATTCCCGGAGGCGAAGCTTTACTAGTGGTTCCCGACCACTTGTCAACCAGCAGGTTTCGGTGAAAAAATTGTGGTAAAAAGTCGCCTCCTACCGGAGATCTGCGGAGCTTGCGCCGTCCATGCAGTTGCCGTGACTTCCCTCAGACACACCCCTCCTACTATCAGGTACTATTTAACTCACTAAAACACTAGCAACACAATAGAAAGATAAGGGATTTCCCAGAATTATCCTAGTAAATGTGTCTAAAAACATCTGAATCGCTCCCAATGCAATCGTTTTTTTTTTTCGTTTTTTTTTCTAGTCCTTCGCTATCAATATCCTCTAACATGAATCTTTCATCCTCGCTCAAATTAATGGGGAAATTGTCGTTTTCTCGGTCCGATTAGCTCTTTTTGTTGGAGGCTCCCATTACAAACAATGTGAGGAGCCCTCACACGGGTGACGTCATCGTCTGCTACTTCCGGTACAGGCAAGGCTTTTTTTATTAGCGACCAAAAGTTGCGAACTTTATCGTGGATGTTCTCTACTAAATCCTTTCAGCAAAAATATGGCAATATCGCGAAATGATCAAGTATGACACTCAGAATGGACCTGCTATCCCCGTTTAAATAAGAAAATCTAATTTCAGTAGGCCTTTTAAAAATGTTACTTAGATATTGGATTTCACTATGTAAAGCGATTTGAGTCACTAGAGAAAAGCGCTATATAAATGTAATTCACTTCACTTCACTACTAACCTTACTTTACGTTTACAAGCGTGGTTAGCTGCTTTCGATACCGTCGATCATAATATTTTATTAGAACGTATCAAAACACGAATTGGTATGTCAGACTTAGCCCTGTCTTGGTTTAACTCTTATCTTACTGATAGGATGCAGTGTGTCTCCCATAACAATGTGACCTCGGACTACGTTAAGGAAACGTGTGGAGTTCCCCAGGGTTCGGTCCTTGGCCCTGCACTCTTCAGCATCTACATGCTGCCACTGGGTGACATCATACGCAAATACGGTGTTAGCTTTCACTGTTATGCTGATGACACCCAACTCTACATGCCCCTAAAGCTGACCAACACACCGGATTGTAGTCAGCTGGAGGCGTGTCTTAATGAAATTAAACAATGGATGTCCGCTAACTTTTTGCAACTCAACGCCAAAAAAACGGAAATGCTGATTATCGGTCTTGCTAGACACCGAACTCTATTTAATAATACAACTCTAACATTTGACAACCAAACAATTAAACAAGGCGACACGGTAAAGAATCTGGGTATTATCTTCGACCCAACTCTCTCCTTTGAGGCACACATTAAAAGCGTTACTAAAACGGCCTTATTTCATCTCCGTAATATCGCTAAAATTCGCTCCATTCTGTCCACTAAAGACGCTGAGATCATTATCCATGCGTTTGTTAAGTCTCGTCTCGACTACGGTAACGTATTATTTTCGGGTCTCCCCATGTCTAGCATTAAAAGATTACAGTTGGTACAAAATGCGGCTGCTAGACTTTTGACAAGAACAAGAAAGTTTGATCACATTACGCCTGTACTGGCTCACCTGCACTGGCTTCCTGTGCACTTAAGATGTGACTTTAAGGTTTTACTACTTACGTATAAAATACTACACGGTCTAGCTCCATCCTATCTTGCCGATTGTATTGTACCATATGTCCCGGCAAGAAATCTGCGTTCAAAGGACTCCGGCTTATTAGTGATTCCCAAAGCCCAAAAAAAGTCTGCGGGCTATAGAGCGTTTTCCGCTCGGGCTCCAGTACTCTGGAATGCCCTCCCGGTAACAGTTCGAGATGCCACCTCAGTAGAAGCATTTAAGTCTCACCTTAAAACTCATTTGTATACTCTAGCCTTTAAATAGACTCCCTTTTTAGACCAGTTGATCTGCCGTTTCTTTTCTTTTTCTTCTATGTCCCACTCTCCCTTGTGGAGGGGTTCCGGTCCGATCCGGTGGCCATGTACTGCTCGCCTGTGTATCGGCTGGGGACATCTCTGCGCTGCTGATCCGCCCCCGCTTGGGATGGTTTCCTGCTGGCTCCGCTGTGAACGGGACTCTCGCTGCTGTGTTGGATCCGCTTTGGACTAGACTCTCGCGACTGTGTTGGATCCATTGTGGATTGAACTTTCACAGTATCATGTTAGACCCGCTCGACATCCATTGCTTTCCTCCTCTCTAAGGTTCTCATAGTCATCATTGTCACCGATGTCCCACTGGGTGTGAGTTTTCCTTGCCCTTATGTGGGCCTACCGAGGATGTCGTGGTGGTTTGTGCAGCCCTTTGAGACACTAGTGATTTAGGGCTATATAAGTAAACATTGATTGATTGATTGATAGCCTTCTAATAATTAGGAAGTGTAGAAAATAACATCCTTGCCTTTTTCCTGCAGGTTTTCATTCACTTGTTGGGCACAAGCAGAAGGAAAATATACCCTAATGACTGTTATTACCATATAATACAAATGTACTGTTATGTGACATTACGCCCGCTTTATGACCTCTCAGCATAATGCACATGTACGCAGCTGCTCATTAGTGCCGTTTTTTTTTCGTCAATGGACTCTTGGTTAATGTGTTTTTCCTCCTGGCTAATGCTCACGCTGAGGTCAAAGGTTTAACTCTCACTAACTGAAATTACCTCATGCATATTTTTGTGCTGCGTGTTGTATTGTTGCAGGTGTGCCGGAGACTCTCTGCAGGCCAGGCGGCTTTTGTCCCTGACTCTGGACCGGGTCAGTCACACCCTCATCCTCGCCTTCCCTTCCTGCGTGGTCCAAATACCGGTGGCCCGATGTCAGCTCTACTCACGCTGCATGAAGTAAGTCAATAGCGCTTGTTTTTTTTTTTGTAACCGTAGGAAATAAATTAAATGGAAATCATATCCAAGATCAAAATGTCAACATCCTTTTTTTACAGGCAATTTTCATTTCACATTTTAACCATTTTTTTTATTTCAAAGTAGTACAAATATTATGAGGGGTTGACTGGTGTTAAAATAGCAAAACTAAATTACATTGAAATAGGTTGATTGGCAACACTAAATTGGCCCCTAGTGTGTGAATGTGAGTGTGAATGTTGTCTGTCTATCTGTGTTGGCCCTGCGATGAGGTGGCGACTTGTCCAGGGTGTACCCTGCCTTCCGCCCGATTGTCGCTGAGATAGGTGCCAGCGCCCCCCGTGAACCCGAAAGGGAATAAGCGGTAGGAAATGGATGGATGGATAGCATTATTAATTAAAAGCAAAAAATAAAAAATAAAAATATAACATACATCCATAAAAGTGGATGCATATGAAAAAGTGCAATATATTAATCAGTACAGTAAATCTATTTATTTAAATCTGCGGTATGGCTCGGTTGGTTGAGCGGCCGTGCCAGCAACTTGAGGGTTGCAGGTTCGATCCCCACTTACGTCATCCTAGTCACTGCCGTTGTGTCCTTGGGCAAGACACTTTACCCACCTGCTCCCAGTGCCACCCACACTGGCTTAAATGTAAAAATTAGATATTGCGTTTCACAATGTAAAGCGCTTTGGGTCACTAGATAAAAAGCTCTATATAAATATAATTCATTTCACTTCACCTTATTGCTCTTTTATCCCGCACTACAACGAGCTAATGCAATAAAATTTTGCTCTTATGTGTACTGTAAAGTTCAAATTTGAATGAAAATAAAAGGAAGTCAAAGTCTCTATATTGAAAACATGAAAATAATGAACAATTATTATGTAAACATTTTCTTTTTTAATCTATTTTTTATTAAATAAAGCAATTAAGTAAAGTAAAATATGTTTTCATTACTCTATTTCATTATCCATCCATCCATCCATCTTCTTCCGCTTATCCGAGGTCGGGTCGCGGGGGCAACAGCCTAAGCAGGGAAACCCAGACTTCCCTTTCCCCAGCCACTTCGTCTAGCTCTTCCCGGGGGATCCCGAGGCGTTCCCAGGCCAGCCGGGAGACATAGTCTTCCCAACGTGTCCTGGGTCTTCCCTGTGGCCTCCTACCGGTTGGACGTTCCCTAAACACCTCCCTAGGGAGGCGTTCGGGTGGCATCCTGACAGGATGCCCGAACCACCTCATCTGGCTCCTCTCGATGTGAAGGAGCAGCGGCTTTACTTTGAGTTCCTCCCGGATGGCAGAGCTTCTCACCCTATCTCTAAGGGAGAGCCCCGCCACACGGCGGAGGAAACACATTTCGGCCGCTTGTACCCGTGATCTTATCCTTTCGGTCATGACTCAAAGCTCATGACCATAGGTGAGGATGGGAACGTAGATCGACCGGCAAATTGAGAGCTTTGCCTTCCGGCTCAGCTCCTTCTTCACCACAATCTATTTCATTATTATTTTATTAAATGTAATGTTATTTTTTATATTATTTGAACACCTGTTCACACATTTCTATTACAATTTTAGTACAAAAACACGTGCTTTATATATTTCAAAAGTAATAATAAAATTAATAAATAAGAAAATACAAATGTTTGTTGTAGTGGAATTGCAAAAGGAAGTTTAACTTATTTTTTTGTTGTTCTTGGAATATGAAGTTTGAATCTAAAGTTAAAAAAACAAGCACATAATTATTCGGGCCATTTTTCCAATGCTTAATTATTACTGTATTTTCCGGACCATAGGGTGCACCGGATTATAAGGCGCACTGCAGATGAGCTGGTCTATTCAGATCTTTTTTTCACACAAAAGGCGCAACGGATTATAGGGCGCATTAAAGGGGTCATTTTATTATTTTTTTTTTTCTAAATGTGAAACACTTTCTTGTGGTCTACATAACATGTAATTATGGTTATTTGGTCAAAATGTTGCATGGATGATTTTTTACAGATCATCTTCAAGTCGCTTTCTGACAGTCGCTTCAGGGTGCGCCGTTTTGTGGGAGGTCTTATTTACGTGGCTCATTTTCGGCAGCGTCTTCTCCCCGTCATCTTTGTTGTAGCGGTGTAGCGTGCAAGGACGGGAGTGGAAGAAGTGCCAAAAGATCGAGCGAACTGCTTTAATGACATTCAGACTTTACTTCAATCATTAAGGGAGCAGCATCTCCTCATCCGTGGCTCACTAGTGCAACAATCCCGGAAATGTGTCCTGTGAAAAACCGTCCGACCGGGACTTTCTAATAGCTAAAGTTCCTTAGGTGAATTATGTAAACTCACTAAAATGGTAGTTTTTAGCGCTTTCATAGCGAGATATAAATTAAAACTTTACACTACTTTATATTAGAAATGGTAACAGCAGAGTGAATGTCTCATAACAAGAAGATATTGAAAAAGAACAAGCTTATTGACTACAGTGGCGGACCTTCGCAAATTTTCAGGACTTATGCAGATCCCAAATACAGATCAGCAGGTACCAGAAGGTAGGAAAATTTGGTTTTGCATAATAAAGGAAACAAAACGCCGGATAATATGTTTGCTAATGGGTGCCATTTTGCGGTCCTTACACACACACACACCATAGTATTACTTGTATCTCTGACTACGATAGCCGTAATGGGCCGACAATCCACCAAGCGGTGCAGCTTCAAAGTCATACTAAAACGTTTTGACAGATTTTTGAGCGGCGTGTGCAATGCTCTTCATTCTCAATGGAATGTTTAACGTTTTGGTGTTGTTTACTGGCATCATATTGCAGTCCACACGTATCTCTTATGTGTGACTGCCATCCACTGGTCACACTTATCATTTCACCATTTACCAAGTAAAATAGCTTCGAGGTCGGTAAGCACAACCAGAATAATTCTGCTCATGAGGCGCACCGGGTTGTAAAGCGCACTGTCGATTTTTGAGGAAATGAAAGGATTTTAAGTGCACCTTATAGTCCGAAAAATACGGTAAACGTGCTCAGATTTTAATACGATATGTAAATAATTCTATATGTAGTATATCACTCAGAGATATATACATATATATGTGTGTGCGTGCGTGCGTGCGTGCGTGTGTGTGTGTGTATATATATATATATATATGTATATATGTGTATATATATATATATATATAGATATATATATATATATATATATACACATATTGATTTAACATGGATTTAAAAGGTAATTGTTAAAAGTGTCATGTTGAAGTCTACACGTATCTCTTATGTGTGACTACCATCAGCCGACCTACTCAGTGGCCTAGTGGTTAGAGTGTAAGCCCTGAGATTGGTAGGTTGGGAGTTCAAACCCCGGCCGAGTCAAAGCAAAGACTATAAAAAAATGGGACCCATTGTCTCCCTGCTTGGCACACAGCATCAAGGGTTGGAATTGGGGGTTAAATCACCATAAATGATTCCCGGGCGCGGCACTGCTGTTGCTCACTGCTCCCCTCACTTCCCAGGGGGTGATCGAGGGGGTGGGTCAAATGTAGAGGAAAAATTTCACCACACCTAGTGTGACAATCATCGGTACTTTAACTTTAACTTATCTACTGGTCACACTTAAAATTACACCATGTACCAAATAAAATGGCTTTGAGGTGGGTAGGCACAGCCAGAATTATTCCACACAAAAGGCACACTGTCGATTTTTGAGAAAATGAAAAGATTTTAAATGTGCCTTATGGTCCGAAAAATACGGTACATATTTTTGTTTATTTATTTATTTTTAGTAACTTTTTTTTCAAAAAAAAAAAAAAAAAAAGGTACACCTCGTCCATGCAATATAATTAGTTTCCATTAACTGGACTTGAACTGAATTGGCTGACATTTCCCTGGTAGCTTGAGGTGAGTGTCAAAAATGTGCGAGTGTTCAAACTCGAAAAGAGTAAAAATTCCCATGAAGCAGGAAATCAATCCAAAAATTCATTTTGTGCTTGGAAAAAGAGAATGAAGCTAAAAGACTCTCTGGCTACAAAAGAAAGTTTATTAGTATAATCTCACTTTCAGGGTGTAACTGTGATTTTTCTTTCGCCGCAGGAACTGCATCGCCTCCAGGGACCCGTACTGTGGCTGGACCCGAGGAAGCACCTGCTCCTTCCTGCGACCAGGGACCAGGTAAGATGACTCCCCCGCGCTGCTCTGCGTCTTCGGGGATTATTTTCTTTTGCATATATGTCAAGTTTATTTTTGAGCGTCGCACCTGCGAGTCTATTTCTCATCAATCTGCTCCGGGGGGGGTGGAGTGGGGACTCACCAGGAACATGTGTGTGTTGTCTAAGTGGCTTGTCACAGTTTGTTATTGCTTCAAGATGTCTGCCGCTACTGCTGCACAGTACCATCTTCTTTCACTTAGCAGTGTGTGCGGGTTCAGATCTCATCTCCCTTTAAGCTCATTGAATTAGAGCTCTAAAAACACCGACTGGCAGCCCAGAAAACAGACAACACGGGACCTCTAAAGACCACCTTAGGTGTGCGCTCTTAGAGGCTTTTGTGTCAGGCCTGATGTGATTTACCGAGGGCGCCGGAGTCGCCAATCGATTCCTCATCGAGTTACTGTGGGTTTCCTCTTGGCAGCGTGATGCAAAGCAACTGCAGAAGAAGGCTCTGTCATAATATATTTACTCAGTAACAGCTTTTCAACTCAAATGTCACCTTTCAGCAAGCATTTTTTTTTTTTTTATATAACGCCGTCTTTCTTCTCAAGGGAAGGTATGGATATACTTGAGTACACTGCAAAAAGTCAGTGTTCAAAAACAAGAAGAAAAAAAAAAAATTAAATAAATGGGTTGTACTTGTATAGCGCTTTTCTACCTTCAAGGTACTCAAAGCGCTTTGACACTACTTCCACATTTACCCATTCACACACACATTCACACACTGATGGAGGGAGCTGCCATGCAAGGCGCCAACCAGCACCCATCAGGAGCAAGGGTGAAGTGTCTTGCTCAGGACACAACGGACATGACGAGGTTAAGGGTATTTTATTTGAACTAAGCAAAATTATCTGCCAATAGAACAAGAAAACGTTGCTTATCAAGTTTTTCGGAAAAAAAAAGTAAAATTAGCTAACCTCAATGAACCCAAAAATAGCTTAAAATAAGTATTTTCTCACTAATAACAAGTGCGCTTTTCTTGGTAGAAAAAAAAAAAAGACCTGATTTCTCAATATGTTGCAAAATATTCTTAAATTAAGTAAAGGCTATTGCCATTATCTTGACATAATGATATGCGCTGGGCATTAAATTACTCGAAACCAGCAAACTTATATTAAAATCTAGTTTATTTTTCTTAATGGAAAGGCAACAAGGCAACCGCTAGTTACTCTCGGGGTCTACCAACCGCTCAGGCAAATCATTTGGTCTAAAAATGCTTTTTTCCATCGATAACAGTCAATTAGTGCGTGAAGTATATACGGCGTGGCGCGGTGGGAGAGTGGCTGTGCGCAACCCGAGGGTCCCTGTTTCAAATCCCACCTAGTACCAACTTCGTCACGTCCGTTGTGTCCTGAGCAAGACACTTCGCCCTTGCTCCTGATGGGTGCTGGTTGGCGCCTTGCATGGCAGCTCCCTCCATCAGTGTGTGAATGTGTGTGTGAATGGGTAAATGTGGAAGTAGTGTCAAAGCGCTTTGAGTACCTTGAAGGTAGAAAAGCGCTATACATGTACAACCCATTAAACATTAAATAAATAAAAAATATATATATATATATATATATGCGGAATTCTACAGAACTCAGCAAGCACATTTGGAACCTCAAAGACAATAATGTTGACTATTCAATAACATGGCAAATTCTTGCATCCAGCACACCTTACAACAGTGGTAATAAAAGATGAAACCACCTTTGCTTAAAAGAGAAACTGTTTATTATATATCATCCAGACCTGTCATCCCTCAACAAGCGCAGTGAAATCATTTCAACATGCCGCCACAGGCGGAAACACCTCCTAGGTAACACATGAGCCAATCACCACGCCCCTACGCCTGCCTGTAGCCACCCACTCTGTGACCTATATAAACCATTGTATGTGAATGCTTCCATTAAAATCGCCTGATGATTGAGGGAACCCTTCATGAAACAGTTCTGTAGAGATGAAGTAGTCTTGTAATTTTTCCCACACCTACATATATATATATGTATATATATATATATATATATATATATATATATATATATATATATATATATATATATATATATATATATATATATATATACATACACCTTGTGGTCTACATCAGTCTGATGTAGACCACAAGAAATTGTTTTCCATTTAGAAAAAAAAAAAATAATGTACCTCCATTAATGCGGCCTATAATCTGTGCGCCTTATATATGAATAAAGATCAAAAAATAGACCGTTCATCGGCAGTGCGCCTTATAATCCGGTGCGCCCCATTGTCCGGAAAATACGGTACACTTTGTGGGGCTCAACAAAGAACAAGTTTGGCATATTTAGCTAATTGAAGTTTAGACTGTAACCCTCTGACTACGGCAACACCCTTAGGACAAAACGCATACTTGCAAATGAGACTCAGAAGTGCAAGTAAACAAAATATAACAACAAGGCAAAAACAATATTTTTGTTGAGTGTAATTTCCTCCTGGACTAGGTATATATTTTTAATATTGTACAATGCTCCTAATCTCAATGGAATATTAAACAGTACATTTAAATATGAATAATTCAATACAATCGTAACAAATAAAATATTGCAATAATACATAAAGTTATTGAACATTTTTATTTTGTCTCTTTTCCAGGCTGCCGTTTGAGCAAGATGTGGAGCAGGGAAACGTGGCTCACTTGGGCGACTGCGATGGTAAGTGCACTTATTTGTGTGAGCCAACGTATCACGCATACGCGCATTCACCGAACCCTTGATTAGTGAAAATTGTTTTATTTTTATTTTTTTCAAATTCAAGACAAAGTTATATGTTTTTTTTTCTGGTGTACAAAATGAACCGTGCCTGAACTCACAAAAAATGACACACCTGCAAATCATTGTGACCTCAGCTGTTGCCGTATCCACGATACACCGATATGGAGAAGTTTTTATTTACACGGTGACTCCATACTTGCCAACCCTCCCGATTTTTCCGGGAGAATCCCGAATTCCAGTGCCCCTACCGAAAATCCCCCGGGGCAACCATTCTCCTTTAGCGTCCTCTACAACCTGACTTCACGTCCGATTTTCCTCCAAACAAATGGCGTGGCGGTGCATTCACATCATTTATGTGGCTTTTACTCACACATTAGTGAATGCGAGGCAAACTTGGTCAACAGCCGTACAGGTTACACTGAGGGTGGCCGTATAAACAACTTCAACACTGTTACAAATATGCACCACACTGTGAACCCACACCAAACACATTTCGGGAGAACATCGTCACCGTAACACGACAGAAGAAATACCCAGAATCCCCTGCAGCACTAACTCTTCCGGGATCTACAATATACACCCCGCTACCACCAAACCCCCCCCATCTCCCGAATTCGGAGGTCTCAAGGTTAGCAAGTATGGATGAGTCGGGTGTGCATTGACTGGCTCCGCCGAGCCCCTGAGGCCGACTCACCAAATCCCTAGGGTTCGATCGAACCCAGGTTAAGAACCACCGCTCTTGACATTAATAACACTTAGAGGTTTTTTTTTAATCTATTTTTAATGTGTAAGGCAGTGGTCCGCAACCTTTTCCAGCCCAAGATCCTTGGTTTCAGTCAAAAACCAAAGCAAGATCTACCAATGAGTCATAGACTTAGACTTAGACAAACGTTATTGATCCACAAGGGAAATTGTTCTAAATAGGACTGTCAAGTGATTATTTTTTTTAATCAGATTAATCAAACCTGTGATTAATCATTAATACTGGTTAATATTTGCTTGCATAAATACAATTTGCTGATGAAAATATACCCAATATTTGGGTACAAATGCATAGTAGTCAGAATGTCATACAGAAACATTTTTTAAATGTTGATTTACTCAAAACTTGGTAAAAATAAGTATAGTAAAAAAATAAGTTCACATTTTAAAAGTATTTGCAGTTTGCAATAACATTGCAAACAAGGTAACAGTTACTAATTGATCATGTAGTAAACACACATGTATTGATTGACTGATTGATTGAGACTTTTATTAGTAGATTGCACAGTACAGTACATATTCCGTACAATTGACTACTAAATGGTAACACCCCAATAAGTTTTTCAACTTGTTGAAGTCGGGGTCCACGTTAATAAATTCATGGTACAAATATATACTATCAGCATAATACAGTCATCACACAAGTTAATCATCAGAGTATATGCATTGAATTATTTACATTATTTACAATCCGGGGGTGGGATGTGGAGGGGCTTGGGGTGGGGGGGTTAGGTTTGGTTGCTATCAGCACTTCAGTCAACAATTATATCATCTGAGAAATGGACATTGAAACAGTGTAGGTCTGACTTTGTAGGATATGTACAGCAAGCCGTAAACAACTTAACAAACTGCAACAAGTTTATTTACCTTTGTCAGACGACAATGCTTTTGATTGATTGATTGATACTTTTATTAGTAGATTGCACAGTTCAGTACATATTCCGTACAATTGACCACTAAATGGTAACACCCCAATAAGTTTTTCACCTTGTTTAAGTCGGGGGCCACGTTAATCAATTAATGCTGATCTCTTATTGGGTGCAATGCGACCCCAGCTCGTTGTGATTACGTACAGATGTTCAACGTTCTCCAGGAAGCAAAATACAATCGCATTTAGTCTGTAGTTGCAAGTTGATGCTCTTGTTTGTTTAGCACAGTTGCTTTATCCTTGCTGTAATTGTGCCTGTTCAAGGTACTACAGATCAGCTGTGGTGATATGAATGACAAACTTCTTACAGGAATTGGTCTTCACAGATGTTCGATGTCCTACATGCGGTGGCTGTCCGTTTAGGAAAGGCATGTGTTTAACTTAACTGTGCTACTTTTGTTGAAAACTTTGAATCAGCAAACTTTGCCAGCGTAGCGTTCTCCTCCGCTTGTTGTCAATGTAGCTAGGATCCATGCTAGCATGTACAAACCCCGTTTCCATATGAGTTGGGAAATTGTGTTAGATGTAAATATAAACGGATACAATGATTTGCACATTGTTTTCAATCAATCAATCAATGTTTATTTATATAGCCCCAAATCACAAATGTCTCAAAGGACTGCACAAATCATTACGACTACAACATCCTCGGAAGAACCCACAAAAGGGCAAGGAAAACTCACACCCAGTGGGCAGGGAGAATTCACATCCAGTGGGACGCCAGTGACAATGCTGACTATGAGAAACCTTGGAGAGGACCTCAGATGTGGGCAACCCCCCCCCCCTCTAGGGGACCGAAAGCAATGGATGTCGAGCGGGTCTAACATGATACTGTGAAAGTTCAATCCATAGTGGCTCCAACACAGCCGCGAGAGTTCAGTTCAAGCGGATCCAAGACAGCAGCGAGAGTCCCGTCCACAGGAGACCATCTCAAGTGGAGGCGGATCAGCAGCGTAGAGATGTCCCCAACCGATACAGGCGAGCGGTCCATCCTGGGTCCCGACGAGCGGTCCATCCTGGGTCTCGACTCTGGACAGCCAGTACTTCATCCATGGTCATCGGACCGGACCCCCTCCACAAGGGAAGGGGGGACATAGGAGAAAGAAAAGAAGCGGTCTAAAAACTGGTCTAAAAAGGAGGTCTATTTAAAGGCTAGAGTATACGGATGAGTTTTAAGGTGAGACTTAAATGCTTCTACTGAGGTAGCATCTCGAACTGTTACCGGGAGGGCATTCCAGAGTACTGGAGCCTGAACGGAAAACGCTCTATAGCCCGCAGACTTTTTTGGGGCTCTAGGAATCACTAATAAGCCGGAGTCCTTTGAAAGCAGATTTCTTGCCGGGACATATGGTACAATACAATCTGCAAGTGAGGATGGAGCTAGACCGTGTAGTATTTTATACGTAAGTAGTAAAACCTTAAAGTCACATCTTAAGTGCACAGGAAGCCAGTGCAGGTGAGCCAGTACAGGCGTAATGTGATCAAACTTTCTTGTTCTTGTCAAAAGTCTAGCAGCCGCATTTTGTACCAACTGTAATCTTTTAATGCTAGACATGGGGAGACCCGAAAATAGTACGTTACAGTAATCGAGACGAGACGTAACAAACGCATGGATAATGATCTCAGCGTCTTTAGTGGACAAAATGGAGCGAATTTTAGCGATATTACGGAGATGAAACCATATTCATTTGAATGCACTACAAAGACAACATATTTGATGTTCAAAATCATAAACTTTGATTTTTTTTGCAAATAATAATTAACTTTGAATTTCATGGCTGCAACACGTGCCAAAGTAGTTGGGAAAGGGCATGTTCACCACTGTGTTACATCACATTTTTTTTAACAACACTCAATAAATGTTTGGGAACTGAGGAAACTAATTGTTGAAGCTTTGAAAGTGGAATTATTTCCCATTCTTGTTTTATGTAGAGCTTCAGTCGTTCAACAGTCCGGGCTCTCCGCTGTAGTATTTTACGCTTCATAATGCACCACACATTTTCGATGGTAGACAGGTCTGGACTGCAGGCGGGCCAGGAAAGTACCCGCACTCTTTTACTACAAAACCACGCTGTTATAACACGTGGCTTGGCATTGTCTTGCTGAAATAAGCAGGGGCGTCCATGATAACGTTGCTTGGGTGACAACATATGTTGCTCCAAAACCTGTATGGACCATTCAGCATTAATGGTGCCTTCATAGATGTGTAAGTTACCCATACCTTGGGCACTAATACACCCCCATACCTTCACAGATGCTGGCTTTTGAACTTTGCGCCTATAACAATCCGGATGGTTATTTTCCTCTTTGTTCCGGAGGACAACACGTCCACAGTTTCCAAATATAATTTGAAATGTGGACTCGTCAGACCACAGAACACTTTTCCACTTTGCATCAGTCCATCTGAGATGAGTTTGGGCCCAGCGAAGCCGGCGGCGTTCCTTGGTGTTGTTGATAAATGGGTTTTGCTTTGCATAGCAGAGTTTCAACTTGCACTTACAAATGTAGCAACCAACTGTAGTTACTGACAGTGGTTTTATGAAGTGTTCCTGAGCACATGTGGTGATGTCCTTTACATACTGATGTCTGATTTTGATGCAGTACCTCCTGAGGGAGCAACGGTCCGTAATATCATCGGTTACGTGCAGTGATTTCTCCAGATTCTCTGAACTTTTTGATGATTTTACGGACTGTAGATGGTGAAATCCCTAAATTCCTTGCAATAGCTCATTGAGAAATGTTGTTCCAAAACCGTTCGACAATTTGCTTACAAATTGGTGACCCTCGCCCCATCCTTGTTTGTGAATTACTTAGCATTTCATGGAAGCTGCTTTTATACCCAATCATGGCACCCACCTGTTCCCAATTAGCCTGTTCACCTGTGGGATGTTCCAAATAAGTGTTTGATGAGAATTTCTCAACTTTATCAGTATTTACTGCCACCTCTCCCAACTTCTTTGTCATGTGTTGCTGGCATCAATTTCTAAAGTTAATGATTATTTGGAATGTCAAATATGTTGTCTTTGTAGCATATTCAACTGAATATGGGTTGAAAATGATTTGCAAATCATTGTATTCCGTTTATATTTACATCTAACACAATTTCCCAACTCATATGGAAACGGGGTCTGTAGATATAGGAGTAGCAGCACCAGCTGACCGGCAGCAGCCGTCACTGCTCGTTTCGGACGGCGACTTCTGCTTGCTTTCACCTCAGAGTCTCCAAAACACAAAAAAAGTATCTAATATCTCCAGGAAACGTCATTAAATTTGTTACTAGTAGCTGTTTACAAAATAGGTCGCCAAGAGGATTGGGAACACTATTGGTGCCATCTTCGAGAGTGTGTTTCGCTTTAGGATGGTATTTTGAACTTAATTTGCACCGATGATAAAGACATTTGTGTCTGCAATACCAACACGTTACCTTAGTTTTCTCCATAGTTAGGTTTTGAAGTGAAATTGGTCGCTTCTCATTATGATCACAGACTGCGTGACAAATGGGCTCGTCTTCCGGGTTAAGCCTTCATATAAGTCATATTTGATAATGGAATCATTTATTTTTATTAATCATATGTGTTAATATGTTAAAGTTGACAGTTTTTTAAAGACAAAGCTTTGAGGTTTTATCGTTAGCTGACATTTAGTTTTTTCTCAACATCTTTGGAATATTTTATATATAGTATTAAGTCATTGAACGACGACAAATGTCACAATATTTCGCAAAGTAGACGCTGCAGAAAATAAACGTTTGGACAAAGGAGCTGAAACAGCCAATCGAGGATAGAATGCTTTAGGTTGCGACTCCTCACACACAGGCTCCTCAGAACAGACGTCGTAGTAAAATTCCCCCACAAACTGCGAGGGTTGAAGTTGTTTTGGTTCCTTCTCCTAAAACAAATAATTAAAAAAAATATTTTGTTCAAGGAAATCTTGCACAGAATCATGACATGTTTAGTGCGCATGCGGGTCACTTCACAAACCCATTCACTCATACTAAATGGACTACTACTGCTGGGCGATTAAACGATATTGACATATAATGCAAAATAATTATTAATAATGAATTAATCATTTTCTTCTATAATACCGAGACAATTTCCATAGCCTTAATTTGGTCACATTCTAAACCATAGGTCCATTATTGGTACTCAGTTGTAATGCCCTTTTCCTCCACTCGTGGCAGTAATGACAACATCAGACGAACAGAAGAAGTCTGACGCTTAAACGGGGATAGCGGGTGCATTCTATGTGTCATACTTGATCATTTCGCGATATTGCCACACTTTTGCAGAAAGGATTTAGTAGAGAACATCCACGATAAAGTTTTCAACTTTTGGTCACTAATAATAAAGCCTTGCCTTTACCGGAAGTAGCAGACGAAGTGCGCGTGACGTCAAGGGGTTGTAGGGCTCCTCACATCCTCACATTGTTTATAATCATAGCCACCAGCAGCAATAGCAATTCGGACCGAGAAAGCGACCATTTCCTCATTAATTTGAGCGAGGATGAAAGATTTGTGGATGAGGAAAGATCGAGTGAAGCAAAAAAAAAGGCAAAAAAAAAGAAAAGGCGACTGCTCCAGGTGACGGCAGTGTGAGCGATTCAGATGTTATTAGACACATTTACTAGGATAATTTTGGAAAATCCATCCATCATCCATCCATCATCTTCCGCTTATCCGAGGTCGGGTCGCGGGGGCAACAGCCTAAGCAGGGAAACCCAGACTTCCCTCTCCCCAGCCACTTCGTCTAGCTCTTCCCGGGGGATCCCGAGGCGTTCCCAGGCCAGCCGGGAGACATAGTCTTCCCAACGTGTCCTGGGTCTTCCCCGTGGCCTCCTACCGGTTGGACGTGCCCTAAACACCTCCCTAGGGAGGCGTTCGGGTGGCATCCTGACCAGATGCCCGAACCACCTCATCTGGCTCCTCTCGATGTGAAGGAGCAGCGGCTTTACTTTGAGTTCCTCCCGGATGGCAGAGCTTCTCACCCTATCTCGAAGGGAGAGCCCCGCCACACGGCGGAGGAAACTAATTTTGGCCGCTTGTACCCGTGATCTTATCCTTTCGGTCATGACCCAAAGCTCATGACCATAGGTGAGGATGGGAACATAGATCGACCGGTAAATTGAGAGCTTTGCCTTCCGGCTCAGCTCCTTCTTCACCACAACGGATCGATACAACGTCCGCATTACTGAAGACGCCGCACCGATCCGCCTGTCGATCTCACGATCCACTCTTCCCTCACTCGTGAACAAGACTCCTTGGTACTTGAACTCCTCCACTTGGGGCAGGGTCTCCTCCCCAATTTTGGATTTTGGAAAATCCCTTATCTGCTTATTGTGTTAATAGTGTTTTAGTGAGATTATAAAGTCGGAGGGCTGCGTTGAACGCCAGTGTCTCTGAGAAAAGCCAGTGGAGGAGCCAAGATCACAGCTGCCTTTTTGACAGCTGCAGGATGAGGTCACATAATCCGCCCAAGTCTCCGGTAAGAGCCGACTTAATATCACAATTTTCCCATCCAAAAACTTGCTGGTTGACGTAGAGAAACATGTTCGCTTGACCGCTCTGTGTTAAAGCTTCACAACGAACAAAGAAACACCGACTGTGTTTGTTTTGCTAACGGCAGCTGCAATCCACCGCTTTCCACCAACAGCGTTCTTCTTTATAGTCTCCATTATTAATTGAACAAATTGCAAAAGATTCAGCAACACAGATGTCCAAATTACTGTGTAAATATGCGATGAAAAGAGACGACTTTTAGCCGTAAGTGGTGCTGGGCAGAAATGTCCGCTCCAACCAATAACGTCACAAGCAAGCGTCATCATTCCGCGACGTTTTCAACAGGATACCTCGCGGGAAATTTAAAATTGCAATTTAGTAAACTAAAAAGGCCGTATTGGCATGTGTTGCAATGTTAATATTTCATCATTGATATATAAACTATCAGACTGCGTGGTCGGTAGTAGTTGTTGAGTTTGAGTTGAGTTTGAGTTTATTTCGAACATGCAAGCATACAACATGATACATCACAATTTCCAGTTTCTCTTTCCAACATGTTCGAAAAGGAGGAGGAAGAAGCAGAGCTTATTTAATCCTACCCCTTTTCTTTACATAACAGTTGCTAAAACTTTTGTTCACTTCCTGTTCTCAATGTATTCACAATGTATACTCCATAAGTAATAAGTAATCACAATACAAATAAATAAATAAATAAATAACTGCTTAAATTTTAATCCATACGATGAGATAAATCAGATTACTTTGAAAATGAATGTGTGAGTAAAATCAGAATGTTTATCATGGTTCTTCATTTTTGTACTTTGTTAACACTTCCAGTTTGAAGAGTTTCTTGAAATGGATCATATTAGTACATTGTTTGATTGCTTTGCTTAATCCATTCCATGATTTAATTCCACATACTGATATACTGAAGGTTTTAAGTGTTGTACGTGCATACAAATGTTTTAAATTACATTTTTCTCTAAGATTATATTTCTCTTCTTTTGTTGAGAAGAATTGTTGTATATTCTTGGGAAGCAGGTTATAGTTTGCTTTGTGTATAATCTTAGCTGTTTGCAATTCCACTATGTCGTGGAATTTCAGTATCTTTGATTCAATAAATAAAGGGTTTGTATGTTCTCTATATCCAACATTATGTATTATTCTAACTGATCTTTTTTGTAACACTGTTAGTGAATGAAGTGTACTTTTGTAATTATTTCCCCATATTTCTACACAGTAACTCAGTAGTGGGTTTCAGTAGGCCTTTAAGTCACAGTGAAGTTTCTTAAGCGCAAAAACTATGACTGAAGTGGAAAAGCTGTGTTTTCATTCGTTCTTTTTTTTAATGACAAATTAAGAACCATATAATGCGTAACTGTATGTCAATTTATTTTTCAGCAGTTTCTTCTTTTGCAGTATATTTGATTAGTAGTTATTTTTGTAATCAGCCTGACCTAAGCCTTGATAATATTCTTTGTGATTTGCACATGGTTTCATTTCTGTTGACTAGGTTTATCCTGTTAAACTGTAAGTATGGTAAATATAATTAATAATCATAACTACTAATTCAGGTTTAATATTTGAGTGGACCACAGACCCCCCTGTTATGTGAAAGTTAGACCCTGAAGTACAAAAGGTTAAGAAGCCCTGTTCTAAAAGACGTACGACTCGCCTGCAGCCACATCAGCACTCTGCACCAGGCAGCGCAAAGATAATATATGGCCAAGGTGAAAACGAGGTCTCCCTCTATCATGAGACTTGGCCGAGGGAAGCGTGTGATGGTAAATGGTGGTGATAGGACGAATTATATCCGAAAAAGCGCAAAATGTTCACAATAAAATTAAAGACATGGCATAAGTGATTTTATGGTTTGTATAAGAATGAATGATGTCTTGTTTTAAGCGTATTTCATTTATTTATTTCTAAGTGTAACATGCTTTTATCTATTACACGATTTGTGGAGAAATAACGTCACTTTCGGATGTGTTTTGCCCAATATATACAGTCGTGGTCAAAAGTTCACATACACTTTTAAAGAACATAATGTCATGGCTCTCTCGAGTTTCCAATCATTTCTACAACTCTTGTTTTTTTGTGATAGAATGATTGGAGCACATACTTGTTGGTCACAAAATACATTCATGTAGTTAGTTTTTTTTATCAATCATTGATCAATCAATCAATGTTTACTTATATAGCCCTAAATCACTAGTGTCTCAAAGGGCTGCACAAAACACCACGACATCCTCGGTAGGCCCACATAAGGACAAGGAAAACTCACACCCAGTGGGACATCGGTGACAATAATGACCTAGTGGGACGTCTGTGACAATGATGACTATGAGAACCTTGGAGAGGAGGAAAGCAATGGATGTCGAGCGGGTCTAACATGATACTGTGAGAGTTCAATCCACAATGGATCCAACACAGTCGCGAGAGTCCAGTCCAAAGCGGATCCAACACAGCAGGGAGAGTCCTGTTCACAGCGGAGCCAGCAGGAAACCATCACAAGCGGAGGCGGATCAGCAGCGCAGAGATGTCCCCAGCCGATACACAGGCAAGCAGTACATGGCCACCGGATCGGACCGGACCCCCTCCACAAGGGAGAGTGGGACATAGAAGAAAAAGAAAAGAAACGGCAGATCAACTGGTCTAAAAAGGGAGTCTATTTAAAGGCTAAAGTATACAAATGAGTTTTAAGGTGAGACTTAAATGCTTCTACTGAGATAGCATCTCGAACTGTTACCGGGAGGGCATTCCAGAGTACTGGAGCCCGAACGGAAAACGCTCTATAGCCCGCAGACTTTTTTTGGGCTTTGGGAATCACTAATAAGCCGGAGTCCTTTGAACGCAGATTTCTTGCCGGGACATATGGTACAATACAATCGGCAAGATAGGATGGAGCTAGACCGTGTAGTATTTTATACGTAAGTAGTAAAACCTTAAAGTCACATCTTAAGTGCACAGGAAGCCAGTGCAGGTGAGCCAGTACAGGCGTAATGTGATCAAACTTTCTTGTTCTTGTCAAAAGTCTAGCAGCCGCATTTTGTACCAACTGTAATCTTTTAATGCTAGACATGGGGAGACCCGAAAATAATACGTTACAGTAGTCGAGACGAGACGTAACAAACGCATGGATAATGATCTCTGCGTCTTTAGTGGACAGAATGGAGCGAATTTTAGCGATATTACGGAGATGAAAGAAGGCCGTTTTAGTAACGCTTTTAATGTGTGCCTCAAAGGAGAGAGTTGGGTCGAAGATAATACCCAGATTCTTTACCGTGTCGCCTTGTTTAATTATTTGGTTGTCAAATGTTAGAGTTGTATTATTAAATAGAGTTCGGTGTCTAGCAGGACCGATAATCAGCATTTCCGTTTTTTTGGCGTTGAGTTGCAAAAAGTTAGCGGACATCCATTGTTTAATTTCATTAAGACACGCCTCCAGCTGACTACAATCAATGAAATTATGAATTTATTATGGATGTACTGGAAATGTGACCAAATCTGCTGGGTCAAAAGTATACATACAGTATACATAATTTGGTTTCACTGAAATAAAGCGCTTTTGGTAGCCATTCACATTTTTGTTTCAAAAGGATAAGACCTTCTGGAGGAAAGTTCTGCGGTCAGATGAAACAAAAATTGAGCTGTTCGGCCACAATACCCAGCAACATGTTTCAAGGAGAAAAGGTGAAGCCTTTAATCCCAGTAACACCACACCTACCGTAAAGCATGGTGGTGGTAGTATTATGCTCTGGGCCTGTTTTGCTGCCAATGGAACTGGTGCTTTACAGAGAGTAAATGGGACAATGAAAAAGGAGGATTACCTCCAAAGTCTTCAGTATAACCTAAAATCATCAGCCCGGAACTTGGGTCTAGGGTGCGGTTGGGTGTTCCAACAGGACAATAACCTCAAACACACGTGAAACTTTGCAAAGGAATGGCGAAATCAGGCTAGTATTAAGGTTTTAGAATGGCCTTCCCAAAGTGGACAATGTGGAAAAAACAAGTCCTTGTCAGAAAACCAACACATTTAGCTGAACTTTACCAATTTCGTCGAAGAGGAGTAATCAGAAATTCAACCAGAAGCTTGTGGATGGCTGCCGAAAGTGCCTTATTGCAGTGAAACTTACCAAAGGACATGTAACCAAATATTAACATTGCTGTATGTATACTTTTGACCCAGCAGATTAGGTCACATTTTCAGTAGACCCATAATAAATTCCTAAAAGAACCAAACTTCATGAATATTTTTTTGTGACCAACAAGTATGTGCTCCAATCACTCTATCACAGAAAATAAGAGTAATTATTGGAAACTCTAGACAACCAATACAAGTGTACGTAAACTTTTGACCATAACTGTACGTATTCTCTGTGCATCAATATGGTGATATATTGGGCTGTAAAGATTCATTTTACCAACGATTGGATTCGATTTGGAATTTGTTATTGCCCATACCTTATAGGGGCGATATTTTGTTTTTTTTTACAACTACAAACCCCGTTTCCAAATGAGTTGGGAAATTGTGTTAGATGTAAATATAAAAGGAATACAATGATTTGCAGATCATTTTCAACCCATATTCAGTTGAATATGCTACAAAGATATTTGATGTTCAAACTGATAAATATTTTTATTTTTTTCGCAAATAATCATTAACTTTAGAATTTGATGTCAGCAACACGTGACAAAGAAGATGGAAAAAGTGGCAATAGATACTGATAAAGTTGAGGAATGCTCATCAAACACTTATTTGGATGATCCCACAGGTGTGCAGGCTAATTGGGAACAGGTGGGTGCCATGATTGGGTATAAAAACAGCTTCCATGAAATGCTAAGTAAATCACAAACAAGGATGGGGTGAGGGTCACCAATTTGTAAGCAAATCGTCAAACAGTTTTAGAACAACATTTCTCAACGAGCTATTGCAAGGAATTTAGGGATTTTACCATCTGCGGTCCGTAAAATCATCAAAAAGTTCAGAGAATCTGGAAAAATCACTGCACGTAAGCGATGATATTACGGACTTTTGATCCCTCAGGCGGTACTGCATCAAAAACCAACATCAGTGTGTAAAGGATATCACCACATGGGGTCAGGAACATTTCATAAAACCACTGCCAGTAACTACAGTTGGTCGCTACATCTGCAAGTGCAAGTTAAAACTCTACTATGCAAAGCCAAACCCCTTTATCAACAATATCCTGAAACGCCGCCGGCTTGGCTGGGCCCCGAGTTTACCTAAGATGGACTGTTGCAAAGTGGAAAGGTGTTCTGTGGTCTGACGAGTCCACATTTAAAATTATATTTGGAAACAGAGGACGTGGTGTCCTCCAGAACAAAGAGGAAAATAACCATTCAGATTGTTATAGGCACAAAGTTCAAAAGCCAGCATCTGTGAAGGTATGGGGGTGTATTAGTGCCTAAGTCATGGGTAACTTACACATCTGTGAAGGCACCATTAATGCTGAAAGGTCCATACAGGTTTTGGAGCAACATATGTTGTCATTCATGCAACGTTATCATGGACGCCCTTTAGCAAGACAAGTGTTACAACAGCGTGGTTTCGTAAAAAATGAGTGCGGGTACTTTCCGGTCCTGCCTGCAGTCCAGACCTGTCTCCCATGGAAAATGTGTGGCGCATTATGAAGCGTAAAATACGACAGTGGAGAGCCCGGACTGTTGAACGACTGAGGCGCTACATAAAACAAGAATGGGAAAGAATTCCACTTTCAAAGCTTTAACAATTAGTTTCCTCAGTTCCCAAACGTTTGAGTGTTGTTAAAAGAAAAGGTGATGTAACACAGTGGTGAACATGCCTTTTCCCAACTACTTTGGCACGTGTTGCAGC
>NC_084636.1:27847205-27899705 GCF_033978795.1 Nerophis ophidion | reverse complement strand
CTCTGTGTTTAGTATTTCCTGTCCTTAGTTCCTGTCTAGTGCTCTTATATTGGTTCAGCTTCCTGTTTGTCTCCCTGTGTCCTGTTTTCACTCAGCTGCGGCTGATTGGCATCTGGTCACACCTGATGTCAATCGGCCAGCACCTATTTTACCTGCTTCGTTCCTCCAGTCAGGGCTGGATCATTGTATCGTCATTTGGACTTGTCGTTGCCATATGTTGCTCTTGTCGTGTCTGTGATTCTTTTCAGCTATTACCTGCCGTGCTACATTTTGTCCTGGTCTTTGTAGCGGTAAGCTGTTCTTGTTAGCCATTAGTTATTTCCAGTTTTTGTGTTTGCTATCCTCTAGCTTCCATGCTAAAGTTCTTTTTTGTTTTCTAGCCTCCAGTGCTAGCTCCCTTAGTTTGTTATTCCGCCCACGTGCATGCTTTTTGTTTGTTTTTGTTTAGTTTTGATCAAATCATGTTTTCATATTCTATGCCTGCCTCCGTCTCTGCATCATGGGGTTCGTCATGAAATAACTCTTTCTGTGTATTTCTATTGTTCAAGGTGGTGGTTTTCATTAATAACTGCTTGGAGGAGTGAACACATCAATTATATGACCTGTAAGTTATACTCAGGACCTGTGCATGAGTGATCGTATCGTCAATTTTAAGTTTGGGTATAGGAATAAAGTTGGTTTTAGTGTTTCTGTGTATATTTATTGTGCATGGTGGTGGTTATTATTAATAACTGATGGGAGGAGTGAGCACATTTATTTAATATTTGACACAAGTTCTGTAAGAAGGTCCCATGCATGAGCCATCGTACCATGGGTTTTTTATTGGGTATGGAAGAAAGCTGGTTAGAGTCTTTCTGTGTATTGCTATTGTGCAAGGTGGTGGTGATCAGTAATAACTGGTGGGAGGAGTGGACACATTAATTGTATGACCCCTAAGTTCTGCACTCATGTCCCGTGCATAAGGTTTAGGTATAGTATGAAAGTTGGTTAGAGCTTTTCTGTGTATTTCTATTGTGCAGGGTGGTGGTTATCAGTAATAACTGGTGTCAGGAGTGAGCACACTAATTATATGACACACAAGTTATGCATGCATGTTCCATCACACCTTGGGTTTTTTATTGGGTATGGAAGAAAGCTGGTTAGAGTCTTTCTGTGTATTTCTATTGTGGAACGTGGTGGTTATCAATAACTGGTGGGAGGAGTAAGCACATTGAATATTTAAAACAAGTTCTGCACGAATGTCCCGTGCATGGGCCATCGTACCGTGGGTTTTATTGGGTATGGTATGAATGTTGGTTTGTCTTTCTGTATATTTCTATCGTGCAATGTTATAGTTAGCATTAATAACTGGTGGGAGGAGTGAGCTCATGAATTATGACACGTAAGTTTTGCACGCAGGTCTTGTGCATTACATTCTACTCTGGGTTTTATTGGCTATATGATGACATTGGGTCAGTCTTTCTGTGTATTTCCATTATGCAAGGTGGTGGTTATCATTAATAACTGGTGGGAGGAGTAAGCACAATAATTATGACACATAAGTTCTGCTCATATGTCCCGTGCATAAGGTTTAGGTATAGTATGAAAGTTGGTTAGAGCTTTTCTGTGTATTTTACTATTGTGCAGGGTGGTGGTTATCAGTAATAACTGGTGTGAGGAGGGAGCACACTAATTATATGACACACAAGTTATGCATGCATGTGCCATCACACCTTGGGTTTTTTATTGGGTATGGAAGAAAGCTGGTTAGAGTCTTTCTGTGTATTTCTATTGTGGAAGGTGGTGGTTATCAGTAATAACTGGTGGAAGGAGTGAACACATTAATCATGAGACGTATGTTCTGCACGCTTGTCTTGTGCATTTCATTATACTACGGGTTTACTATGATGAGATTTGGTTAGTCTTTCTGTGTATTTCTACTGTGCAAAGGTGGTGCTTATTAGTACTAACTGGTGGGAGGAGTGAACACATTAATCATGACACGTATGTTCTGCACGCTTGTCTTGTGCATTTCATTGTACTACGGGTTTTTTGGGGGTAAATGATGACATTTGGTTGGTCTTTCTGTGTATTTCTACTGTGCAAGGTGGTGGTAATCAGTAATAACTGGTGGAAGAAGTGAACACATTCAATATGACACATAAGTTCTACATGCACGTCTTGTGCATTTCATTGTACTTCGGGTTTTATTGGGCTTATCATGATGACATTTGGTTAGTCTTTCTGTGTATTTCTTCTGTGCAAGATGGTGGTTATCAGTACTAACTGGTGGGAGGAGTGAACACATTAATCATGACACGTATGTTCTGCACGCTTGTCTTGTGCATTTCATTGTGCTACGGTTTTTTTTTTTGGGGGGGGGGGTAAATGATGACATTTGGTTAGTCTTTCTGTGTATTTCTACTGTGCAAGGTGGTGGTTATCAGTAATAACTGGTGGAAAAAGTGAACACATTAAATATGACACATAAGTTCTACATACACGTCTTGTGCATTTCATTGTACTTCGGGTATTATTGGGCTTATCATGATGACATTTGGTTAGTCTGTCTGTGTATTTCCTCTGTGCAAGGTGGTGGTTATCAGTAATAACTGGTGGGAGGAGTGAACAAATTAATCATGACACGTATTTTCTGCACGCTTGTCTTGTGCATTTCATTGTACTACGGGGTTTTTTGGGGGGGGGGGGTAAATGATGACATTTGGTTAGTCTTTCTGTGTATTTCTACTGTGCAAGGTGGTGGTTATCAGTAATAACTGGTGGAAGAAGTGAACACATTCAATATGACACATAAGTTCTACATGCACGTCTTGTGCATTTCATTGTACTTCGGGTTTTATTGGGCTCATCATGATGACATTTGGTTAGTCTTCCTGTGTATTTCTTCTGTGCAAGGTGGTGGTTATCATTAAACTGGTGGGAGAAGTGAACACAATAATTATGACACATAAGTTCTGCACACTTATCCCTATGCATGAGGCAATACACTGTGGGTTTTGTCGAGTATGTTATAAAAGTCGGTTCGAGCTTTTCTGTGTATTTCTATTGTGCAAGGTGGTGGTTATCAGTAATAACTGGTGGAAGAAGTGAACACATTCAATATGACACATAAGTTCTACATGCACGTCTTGTGCATTTCATTGTACTTCGGGTTTTATTGGGCTTATCATGATGACATTTGGTTAGTCTGTCTGTGTATTTCTTCTGTGCAAGGTGGTGGTTATCAGTATTAACTGTTGGGAGGAGTGAACACATTAATCATGACACGTATTTTCTGCACGCTTGTCTTGTGCATTTCATTGTACTACGGGTTTTTTTTCGGGGGGGGGTGTAAATGATGTCATTTGGTTAGTCTTTCTGTGTATTTCTACTGTGCAAGGTGGTGGTAATCAGTAATAACTGGTGGAAGAAGTGAACACATTCAATATGACACATAAGTTCTACATGCACGTCTTGTGCATTTCATTGTACTTCGGGTTTTATTGGGCTTATGATGACATTTGGTTAGTCTTTCTGTGTATTTCATCTGTGCAAGGTGGTGGTTATCAGTAATAACTGGTGAGAGGAGTGAACACATTAATCATGACACGTAAGTTCTACATGCATGTCTTGTGCATTTCATTGTACTACGGGTTTTTGGGGGGTAAATGATGACATTTGGTTAGTCTTTCTGTGTATTTCTACTGTGCAGGGTGGTGGTAATCAGTAATAACTGGTGGAAGAAGTGAACACATTCAATATGACACATAAGTTCTACATGCACGTCTTGTGCATTTCATTGTACTTCGGGTTTTATTGGGCTTATCATGATGACATTTGGTTAGTCTTTCTGTGTATTTCTTCTGTCCAAGGTGGTGGTTATCAGTACTAACTGGTGGGAGGAGTGAACACATTAATCATGACACGTATGTTCTGCACGCTTGTCTTGTGCATTTCATTGTGCTACGGGTTTTTTGGGGGGTAAAGGATGACATTTGGTTAGTCTTTCTGTGTATTTCTACTGTGCAAGGTGGTGGTAATCAGTAATAACTGGTGGAAGAAGTGAACACATTCAATATGACACATAAGTTCAACATGCACGTCTTGTGCATTTCATTGTACTTCGGGTTTTATTGGGCTCATCATGATGACATTTGGTTAGTCTTCCTGTGTATTTCTTCTGTGCAAGGTGGTGCTTATCAGTAATAACTGGTGGGAGGAGTGAGCACATTAATCATGACACTTATTTTCTGCACGCTTGTCTTGTGCATTTCATTGTACTACGGGTTTTTTTTGGGGGGGGGGGGTAAATGATGACATTTGGTTAGTCTTTCTGTGTATTTCTACTGTGCAAGGTGGTGGTTATCATTAATAACTGGTGGGAGGAGTGAACACATTAATCATGACACGTACGTTTTGCATGCATGTCTTGTGCATTTCATTGTACTACAGGTTTTATTAGGTTTATTATGATGACATTTGGTTAGTCTTTCCGTGTATTTCTTCTGTGCAAGGTGGTGGTTATCAGTAATAACTGGTGGGAGGAGTGAGCACATTAGTTATATGACATAGGTTTTATTGGGTATGGTATGGAAATCACTGAGTGCAGCAGAAGACGTGCAAATATCTTGCTGGGGAAGCTGATGTAATGTTGGTTCTGACTCTTAAAGGTCCTTGGATCTTCATCACTCTGCCACATGTGCACGTCTCCCACAGTTCATGGTCTCACAGATGAAAGAGGTTACCTTCCGATCACTCGCTGCCCCGCTGTGCCGTCCACTCGCCTTGACGTCCGCGTCCGCGTTCGCCCTCGTGTTTGATCCTGTCACCAAAAACTTCTTTTCTGCCTTTTGTCTCCGGCAAGGCACGACAGAAGGTTCTACCCTCAAACACTTAAACCGCACTTTTCCTTATCTTCATTATCCCATCAACTTTTGCTGCCACCGCTTGTCTTTTCATCTCTTTGATGTTTCCCTTTGACTTTTTTTTTTTTTTTTTTTCCCACATCCTGTTTTAGTTCTCAAGGTGTCTCTGGCTGTAAGGCAGAGATTTCCTCAAGTCGCTGGCCTACAGTTGTTGTGACAAACTGTCATATCTGTCAATTTTGTCAACGCTTGGGTCTGAGAGCTTCACAAGAACTGATTTCCTAGGAAGTCCTTATATGGTAACCTTTATCTTGAAAATGGCAGCCAGAAGAGTTTTTTTCTTCTGGATGTAAAAATGTTGTATCTTGACATTGAATTCCCAAGGAAACCGGAGTATGGCAGCAGTGAGAAGATGTTTTTAATAGTCGGAGGATACCGAATTTTGTCATTTCATAGGCAGCGAAAGAAATCTGTTGATACTACGAGGTATGAAACAGTGCTAACATTTTGATACCGTCTAAAGCATGGGTGTCAAACTCTGGCCCGCGGGCCAAATTTGGCACGCCGTGTAATTTAATTTGGTCCTTGAGGCAATATCAAATTAACATTAAAGCCTCCCGAAAATCTCCCGGGGCAAGCATTCTGCCGATTTCCACCCGGACAACAATATTGAGGGCCTTTAGCATTCACTATAACCTGTCGTCACTTCCGCATTTCCTCCATACAAACAGCGTGCAGGCCCACTCGCATAATATATGCGGCTATTACACACACATAAGTGAATGCAAGGCATACGCGGTCAACAGCCATACAGGTCACACTGAGGGTGGCCGTATAAACAACTTCAACGCTGTTACAAATATGCGCCACACTGTGAACTCACGCCAAACAAGAATGACAAACACATTTCGGGAGAACATCTGCACTGTAACATAACATAAACATAACAGAACAAATACCCAGAACCCCTTGCAGCATTAACTCTTTCGGGACGCTACAATATTTACCTCACAAGGCTGCATAACTTTTATGGACAGAATTTCTAGGCGCAGTCAAGGCGTTCCGGTTTGGTGACCGCAGGATTAGGTATCTGCTTTTTGCAGATGATGTGGTCCTCCATCCATCATCTTCCGCTTATCCGAGGTCGGGTCGCGGGGGCAACAGCCTAAGCAGGGAAGCCCAGACTTCCCTCTCCCCAGCCACTTCGTCTAGCTCTTCCCGGGGGATCCCGAGGCGTTCCCAGGCCAGCCGGGAGACATAGTCTTCCCAACGTGTCCTGGGTCTTCCCCGTGGCCTCCTACCGGTTGGACGTGCCCTAAACACATCCCTAGGGAGGCGTTCGGGTGGCATCCTGACCAGATGCCCGAACCACCTCATCTGGCTCCTCTCGATGTGAAGGAGCAGCGGCTTTACTTTGAGTTCCTCCCGGATGGCAGAGCTTCTCACCCTATCTCTAAGGGAGAGCCCCGCCACACGGCGGAGGAAACTCATTTCGGCCGCTTGTACCCGTGATCTTATCCTTTCGGTCATGACCCAAAGCTCATGACCATAGGTGAGGATGGGAACGTAGATCGACCGGTAAATTGAGAGCTTTGTCTTCCGGCTCAGCTCCTTCTTCACCACAATGGATCGGTACAACGTCCGCATTACTGAAGACGCCGCACCGATCCGCCTGTCGATCTCACGATCCACTCTTCCCTCACTCGTGAACAAGACTCCTAGGTACTTGAACTCCTCCACTTGATGTGGTCCTGATGGCTTCATCTGGCCGGGATCTTCAGCTCTCACTGGATCGGTTCGCAGCCGAGTGTGAAGCGACCGGAATGAGAATCAGCACCTCCAAGTCCGAGTCCATGGTTCTCGCCCGGAAAAGGGTGGAATGCCATCTCCGGGTTGGGGAGGAGACCCTGCCCCAAGTGGAAGAGTTCAAGTACCTAGGAGTCTTGTTCACGAGTGAGGGAAGAGTGGATCGTGAGATCGACAGGCGGATCGGTGCGGCGTCTTCAGTAATGCGGACGTTGTATCGATCCGTTGTGGTGAAGAAGGAGCTGAGCCGGAAGGCAAAGCTCTCAATTTACCGGTCGATCTACGTTCCCATCCTCACCTATGGTCATGAGCTTTGGGTCATGACCGAAAGGATAAGATCACGGGTACAAGCGGCCGAAATGAGTTTCCTCCGCCGTGTGGCGGGGCTCTCCCTTAGAGATAGGGTGAGAAGCTCTGCCATCCGGGAGGAACTCAAAGTAAAGCCGCTGCTCCTTCACATCGAGAGGAGCCAGATGAGGTGGTTCGGGCATCTGGTCAGGATGCCACCCGAACGCCTCCCTAGGGAGGTGTTTAGGGCAGGTCCAACCGGTAGGAGGCCACGGGGAAGACCCAGGACACGTTGGGAAGACTATGTCTCCCGGCTGGCCTGGGAACGCCTCGGGATCCCCCGGGAAGAGCTAGACGAAGTGGCTGGGGAGAGGGAAGTCTGGGTTTCCCTGCTTAGGCTGCTGCCCCCGCGACCCGACCTCGGATAAGCGGAAGAAGATGGATGGATGGATGGGCTGCAAAAAGAAAAGAGGCATTAAATTTGTATTAAAATTGTATTTGATATGCCATTGATATTTTTGTATTATTATTATTTGAAACTCGATTTTGCATGTCACTATAAAGTTATATAAGTCTCGCTTGTTCAATGTTCAATGCAAAACTTGTTTGGGTCCCTATTAAAAGGTTCATTTGTTCAACCTTGGCCCGCGGCTTTGTTCAGTTTTACATTTTGGCCCACTCTGTATTTGAGTTTGACACCCCTGGTCCAAAGTGTGTTACCTCGATACTTATTTAGATTGCATTTGCCAAATACACGCTACTGATTAGCATTAGCGATTTTGCATGGCGATTTCAACGCCTCTAAATTTGGGAGTGAAAACTACAGCTAAGATGCACGTTAGAATCAAACAGCTGGTGTTTAAAGGCCTACTGAAACCCACTACTACCGACCACGCAGTCTGATAGTTTATATATCAATGATGAAATATTAACATTGCAACACATGCCAATACGGCCGATTTAGTTTACTAAATTGCAATTTTAAATTTCCCGCGGAGTTTTTTGTTGAAAATGTCGCGTTATGGTGACGCGTGTTTGTGACGTTATTAGTTGGAGGGGACATATTATCCCAGCACCACTTACGGCTAAAAGTCGTCTCTTTTCATCGCATAATTACACAGTAATTTGGACATCTGTGTTGCTGAGGCTTTTGCAATTTGTTCAATTAATAATGGAGACCATAAAGAATAATGCTGTTGGTGGAAAGCGGTGGATTGCAGCTGCCTTTAGCACTGAAACACAGCCGGTGTTTCTTTGTTGTGAAGCTTTAACACAGAGCGGTCAAGCGAACATGTTTCTCTATGTCAACCAGCAAGGTTTTAGGTGGGAAAATTGTGATATTAAGTCAGCTCTTACCGGAGACGTCAGTGGATTACGCGACTTCCTCCTGCAGCTGTCAAAAAGGCAGCTGTGATCTTGGCTCCTCCATTGGCTTCTCTGAGAGACACTGGCGTTCACAGCAGCCATCCAACTTTCAGGTCTGACTTTACAATCTCACTAAAACACTATTAAAACAATGAGCAGATAAGGGATCTTCCAGAATTATCCTATTAAATGTGTCTAATTACATCTGAAACGCTCACACTGCCGCCGCCTGGAGCCGTCGCCTTTTCTTTTCTAGCATAGTTCGGTTGGTAGAGCGTCTGTGCCAGCAACTTGATTCTCGCTTCCGCCATCCTAGTCACTGCCGTTGTGTCCTTGGGCAATACACTTTACCCACCTGCTCCCAGTGCCACCCACACTGGTTTAAATGTAACTTAGATATTGGGTTTCACTATGTAAAGCGTTTTGAGTCACTGGAGAAAAGCGCTATATGAATATAATTCACTTAACTTCTTTTTTTTTTTTTTTTTTTAAGTGCCTCACTCTAACTTTCCTCATCCACGAATCTTTCATCCTCGCTCAAATTAATGGGGAAATTGTCGCTTTCTCGGTCCGAATAGCTCTTGCTGCTGGAGGCCATGATTATAAACAATGTGAGGATGTGAGGAGCCCTACAACCCGTGACGTCACGCGCACATCGTCTGCTACTTCCGGTAAAGGCAAGGCTTTATTATTAGCGACCAAAAGGTGCGAACTTTATCGTCGCCGTTCTCTACTAAATCTTTTCAGCAAAAATATGGCAATATCGCAAAATGATCAAGTATGACACATAGAATGGACCTGCTATCCCCGTTTAAATAAGAAAATCTCATTTCAGTAGGGCTTTGAAAATTACATTTAATAAGTACAATACTCACAGTATAAACACTTTAAAACGCAACAAAAGACTAAACTCAGGTTATTTGCAAAGACTGATTGTGAATGTTGTCTATCTGTGTTGGCCCTGCGATGAGGTGACTACTTGTCCAGGGTGTACACCGCCTTCTGGCCGAATGCAGCTGAGATAGGCTCCAGCACCCCCTGCTACTCCAAAAGGGACAAGCGGTAGAAAATGGTTGGATGGATGCAAAGACTACTGCCATCTAGGAATGTATGGTATACCGGTATTAGTATAGTACCGCAATACTAATGAATCATATTCGGTAACATACCGCTTCTATAAAGTACCGGTCACCACAGGCCCGCCGTCGTCACGTCGTGTCATTGCTGGCTTTACGAGCAGATGAGCATGTTCGGCAGCGCACAATCACAGAGTACTTACAAGCAGACATAGTGTGTAGACAGAAAAGGGAGAACGGACAAATTTTGGCTTAAAAACTAACAATAAAGGTGAAGTTATGATACTGAAACGCCTTTAGGAAGAGGTGCTTTAAGACATGGCTAGCTAGTTAGCGGATTAAGTTATCTACTTATAAATCATTAATCCTCCCCTCCACGGCGACAAATAAAGTAAGTTTCTTACAAGTATCATCCCTGCAGGACGAGGAATAGCTAAACATGCTTCACTACACACCGTAGATCACCGGTGTCAAAATATAAACAAACGCCATTGGTGGATCTACACCTAACATCCACTGTAACGATACCAAGTACAGGAGTGTATCTAGTCGATACTACTATGATTACATCAATATTTTTTAGCATCAGAAAATATGTGTTAGTTATTTTTTAATGTATCTTATCTTTATAAACTCAGGAAATATGTCCCTGGACACATGAGGTCTTTGAATATGACCAAAGTATGATCCTGTAAGGACTTGGTATCGGATTAATACCCAAATGTGTGGTATCATTCAAAACTAATGTAAAGTATCAAACAACAGAAGAATGAGTGATTATTGCATTTTAACAGAAGTGTAGATAGAACATGTTAAAAGAGAAATTAAGCAGATATTAACAGTAAATGAACAAGTAGATTAATAATTCATTTTCTACCACTTGTCCTTAATAAGTTTGACAAAATAATAGAATGATAAATGACACAATATGTTACTGCATATGTCAGCAGACTAAGTTAAGAGCCTTTGTTGGCTTACTTACTACTAAAAACAAGTTGTCTTGTATGTTCACTATTTTATTTAAGGACAAACTTGCAAAAAGAAACCTATGTTTAATGTACCCTAAGATTTTTTGTTAAAGTAAAGCCAAAAATGCGATATTTTGTGGTCCCCTTTATTTAGAAAAGTACTGGAAAGTATCGAAATAATTTTTGTACCGGTACCAAAATATTGGTATCGGGACAACACTACTGCCATCTATTGTCTTGGAATTGCAACTGCATGCAAAGTATATTCTATAACAGTGGTTCTCAAATGGGGGTACGTGAGAATTTTTTTTTAAATATTCTAAAAAATAGCAACAATTCAAAAATCCTTTATAAATATATTTATTGAATAATACTTCAACAAAATATAAATGTAGGATCATAAACTGTGAAAAGAAATGCAATATTCAGTGTTGACAGCTAGATTTTTTGTGGACATGTTCCATAAATATTGATGTTTTTTTGTGAAGAAATGTTTACAATTAAGTTGATGAATCCAGATGGATCTCTAGTACAATCCCCAAAGAGGGCACTTTAAGTTGATAATTACTTCTATGTGTAGAAATCTTTATTTATAATTGAATCACTTGTATATTTTTCAACAAGTTTTTAGTTATTTTTATATCTTTTTTTCCAAATAGTTCAAGACAAACCACTACAAATGAACAATATTTTGCACTGTTATAAATAAAATAAATGATAAATGGGTTGTACTTGTATAGCGCTTTTCTACCTTCAATGTACTCAAAGCGCTTTGACACTACTTCCACATTTACCCATTCACACACACATTCACACACTGATGGAGGGAGCTGCCATGCAAGGCGCTAACCAGCACCCATCAGGAGCAAGGGTGAAGTGTCTTGCTCAGGACACAACGGACGTGACCAGGTTGGTACTAGGTGGGTATTGAACCAGGGACCCTCGGGTTGCGCATGGCCACTTCTCCACTGCGCCACGCCGTCCCCCCCCCCCCCCAAAAAAAGTGGTTATTCATCCTCTCCTTAAAAGACCTAACTTCAATCCTGACCTCATTGTAAACTACCGACCGGTGTCTCACCTTCCCTTTATTTTGAAAATCCTCGAAAAAATTGTTGCAGAGCAGCTAAATGAACACTTAGCGTCTAACAATCTATGTGAAACCTTTCAATTCGGTTTCAGGGCAAACCACTCCACGGAGACAGCCTTCGCAAAAATGACTAATGATCTATTGCTAACGATGGATTCTGATGCGTCATCTATGTTGCTGCTCCTCGATCTTAGCGCTGCTTTCGATACTGTCGATCATAGTATTTTATTAGAGTGTATCAAAACAAATTGGTATGTCAGACTTAGCCCTATCTTGGTTTAACTCTTATCTTACTGACAGGATGCAGTGCGTCTCCCATAACAATCTGACCTCGGACTATGTTAAGGTAACGTGTGGAGTTCCCCAGGGTTCGGTCCTTGGCCCTGCACTCTTCAGCATCTACATGCTGCCGCTAGGTGACATCATACGCAAATACGGTATTAGCTTTCACTGTTATGCTGATGACACCCAACTCTACATGCCCCTAAAGCTGACCAACACGCCGGATTGTAGTCAGCTGGAGGCGTGTCTTAATGAAATTAAACAATGGATGTCCGCTAACTTTTTGCAACTCAACGCCAAAAAAACCGAAATGCTGATTATCGGTCCTGCTAGACACCGACCTCTATTTAATAATACAACTCTAACATTTGACAACCAAACAATTAAACAAGGCGACTCCGTAAATAATTTGGGTGTTATCTTTGACCCAACTCTCTCCTTTGAGGCACACATTAAAAGCGTTACTAAAACGGCCTTCTTTCATCTCTGTAATATCGCTAAAATTCGCTCCATTTTGTCCACTAACGACGTTGAGATCATTATCCATGCGTTTGTTAAGTCTCGTCTCGATTACTGTAACGTATTATTTTCGGGTCTCCCCATGTCTAGCATTAAAAGATTACAGTTGGTACAAAATGCGGTTGCTAGACTTTTGACAAGAACAAGAAAGTTTGATCACATTACGCCTGTACTGGCTCACCTGCACTGGCTTCCTGTGCACTTAAGATGTGACTTTAAGGTTTCAAGGTTATACAATTTAATAAATCAGAAACTGATGACATAGTGCTGTATTTTACTTCTTTATCTCTTTTTTTCAACCAAAAATGCTTTGCTCTGATTAGGGGGTACTTGAATTAAAAAAATGTTCACAGGGGGTACATCACTGAAAAAAGGTTGAGAACCACTGCTCTATAATACTTGCAAATGTGATTCAGAAGTGTAAGAAATCGAGGTTCAACAAGTGCGCACTGTTTAATGATCAATAAAAATGTGTATTTAATTAACCCAAAAAAATGAACATTTATTAACACATGAACACACACAAAAGTACTGGGAATTGGTACTGTATTGATTCAAATAGGTAAGGTCCACACAGCTGTTTTAGTGATGGATTCTCCAAATATATCTAATTAAGAATTATATCTAGTTCTCGTTTAATGCTTGCTGATAACCAGTTGAAGGGGGCCTATCGCAACAGAATAGTCTTGGTCGGAATCTGCCCAATCGGAGCGTTTCAACTTCGAGGAAAAGACACAAATTGAGATTTATGCAGTATTTTATCAAAATAAACCACACACACTTTAGTGGCCTGACTCGGGGGATCCAAAAATCATTTTTAAAAGCCCCTGGAATGTGCAAGGTAGGACAGCTTTAAAAAAAAAAACGAGCAGAGCGCCTGTCAGATAGAAGATCTTTGACAATCAATCAAAACTGCATTTCATTACATCGCACTGAATGAGATAGAAGTTACATTTACGTATGACGAATCACCACAAATAACACCTGAAGCATGATATGACCTGTTAAACCGAAAGTACTTTGTTGGGATGTTCTTCTGCATAAGGCAGTGCTTGTCAGTTAGGCTGACCATACGTCCTCTTTTCCCCGGACATGTCCTCTTTTGCCAGGGTGTCCGGGCGGGGTTTTTTAAATGCGTCAAAAGTCTGGGTTTTTGTATTAGGGTTGCGTGTATTTTCAATGTAAGTCCAGGGTTAAGTTACCGTATATATATATCTATATATATATATCTATATATATATATCTATATATATATATAGATATATATATATTAGAGATGCGTGGATAGGCAACTATATCATCCGCATCACCGAAGTCGCCGTCCACCCGAACCAACATTTTATCAGAACCGCAACCACCCGCCCGTTGCTAGCGGGGTGTATAAAATAGTCAGGAAGTGTCATGGATGCAAAGGATTCTGGGTATTTGTTGTGTTGCGTTTATGTTGTTGTAGCAAGATCCTGCTTGGGTTCTTCTGGGAGCACAGGGAATGAGCAGCACACTCGAGGCAGGTTTACAATATTTCATTACTGTTTGTTGGAGGAGTTCAAGTACCTAGGAGTCTTGTTCACGAGTGAGGGAAGAGTGGATCGTGAGATCGACAGGCGGATCGGTGCGCCGTCTTCAGTAATGCGGAAATTGTACCGATCCGTTGTGGTGAAGAAGGAGCTGAGCCGGAAGGCAAAGCTCTCAATTTACCGGTCGATCTACGTTCCCATCCTCACCTATGGTCTTCACCTATGGTCATGAGCTTTGGGTCGAAATGAGTTTCCTCCGCCGTGTGGCGGGGCTCTCCCTTAGAGATAGGGTGAGAAGCTCTGCCATCCGGGAGGAACTCAAAGTAAAGCCGCTGCTCCTTCACATCGAGAGGAGCCAGATGAGGTGGTTCGGGCATCTGGTCAGGATGCCACCCGAACACCTCCCTAGGGAGGTGTTTAGGGCACATCCAACCGGTAGGAGGCCACGGGGAAGACCCAGGACACGTTGGGAAGACTATGTCTCCCGGCTGGCCTGGGAACGCCTCGGGATCCCCCGGGAAGAGCTAGACGAAGTGGCTGGGGAGAGGGAAGTCTGGGTTTCCCTGCTTAGGCTGTTGCCCCCGCGACCCGACCTCAGATAAGCGGAAGATGATGGATGGATGTTAGTTCACACAAATGTCAGTTTTGGCTTTTCAGCCCGTAGGTTCTTTTTCAGTTCTCTCTTCAATTCGGCTTTCCAGCCGCTTGTGTCCTCTCCGCCCCCCCCTCAATAATAAAGGAACAGGTGATTAGATAACTCGTTCCAGCTGAGCTCATCTACTCACCTGACAGCTGCTTCATGGCCGATCGCTGCACACACCCCGCCCGCAGGGAACGCGTGGACCACGCCCCTGCCACTGTTGTGTTACTGGGAGGATGTTCTCCGAAATGTGTTTGTCAATCTTGTTTGGTGTGGCTTCACGGCGTGGCGCATATTACTAAGAGTGTTAAAATTGTTTATGTCACAACCATTAGTGTACTCTGTGTCACCCAGTATGCCTTGCAGTCGTGTGCGTGTTGCCGCGGAAGCCACACACAACATGTTGTTGGACTGACAAGCAGATCATACGTGTTGTAGAAGGTGACAAAGTCAATGGCTTCATAGCACGCCCTAATACTTATTATCTGGGTGACTGCCGACAGTCATTCTAGAGAATATTAGCGTCTCCTATTGTTATCTGCACTTTGTGATACTGGTCTTAAATGGCTCTTTGAATGGTATAGGATACCGATCCAGAACCATGTTTATCAAACATTTCCGGATGGTTCAACCGCCACCCGCCCGAATCTAATTAAAATCTATTTTTCTCGTCATGTCACCTGCTCGATCCGCGGACTCCGCGGATGAGACCGCAAACCGCGCATCTGTAATATATATATATATATATATATATATATATATATATATATATATATATAAAAATCAGGGTTCCGCATTCTTTACCACTCAAAGAGCCATTTCGACCCGTTTTACAAAATTAAGTAGATAATGGGAGTCGCAACCATTCTCATTTATATCTGCTGATGGTCACACAGACAACAATAATAAGGGCGTGCTATTAAGCCATTACCTTTGACGCCGTCTACAACATATATTAACAGCTTGCCAGCCCAGTAACATGTTGTACGTGGCTTTCGCTGATACACGTACTCAACTGCAAGGCATATAGTCAACAGCCATACAGGTTACACTGAAGGTTGTGATATAAACGACTTTAACACTCTTACAAATATGCGTGACACTGTGAATCCACACCAAACAAGAATGACAAACACATTTCGGGAGAACATCCTCACAGTAATAGAACTTAAACGCAAGATAACAATTACCCAGAATGCCATGCATCCATGACTCTTTCTATATTATACACCAATTTCAGTAGTATGTATAAGAGTGTTTCAGTAGTGCGTGTGAGAGAAAAACGATTCAGCTGTTTCTGTGAGAGCATTTAAGTAGAATGTATAAGAGTGTTTCTGTAGTGTGTGAGAGAAAAACATTTCAGTTGTTTGTGAGAGCATTTAAGTAAAATGTATAAGAGTGTTTCAGTAGTGTGTGAGATAAAAACATTTCAGTTGTTAATGTGAGAGCATTTCAGTAGTGTATGTAAGAGGTCATTCTGAATAATGGACACACTCAACATCACGTGCTTTGGCTCTGTATTCACCGCCGCACAGGCAGCATTCAAATGAAAGAATGGTCCCGGTATTTTTCAAAGGTGGTGTAGTACCAAATTCAATTGATTAGTACCGCGATATGTTATTAGTACTGGTATACTGTACAACCCTACTCTGGACTTACTTACTGAATGTTTAAAAATACAAGAAATGCCCACAGAGATGTGAAATGGACAAAAGCTGCAAATTAGATGGCCTTCCTCATTAAAAATGTCTTAATTGCTCGAGGTGAAGAAAATACTGTTTCTATGTAATTATAAATACTGTGCTTTTAATTAGCTGTTTGCCTGCCCCTTATTTAACCTCAACCTTTATCAAATACTTTTTTAATAGGCAATGTTTTGTCATTAAAAAGCATTTGTAACGAAATGCTTCCAAGAAGCAAGAAAAAATTGTTATTAGAAGAAAACATTTAAAGAAAGATAATTAAAGGGACAGGAGCACTTTACTGTTCTGCAAAAAAAGCTAGTCAAAGATCCCCTGTGTGACAGGAGCACTACAAAGGTACCAGTCAAAGAACCTCTACATAGGAGAGTAAATATTTGTAACCTCCTGAGATAAACAGTCGAGTTTATCAATCAATCAAAGTTTGTTTATACAGATTGATTGATTCATTGATTGATTGATTGATTGATTCATTGATTGATACTTTTATTAGTAGATTGCACAGTTCAGTACATATTCCTTACAATTGACCACTAAATGGTAACACCCGAATAAGTTTTTCAACTTGTTTAAGTCGGGTTCCACGTTAATCAACTCATGGTAAGCACCTCACAACATCACAATGGTCTATCTTTTCAAAGACAAATATGTTTGAAACAAGCAACAACATGGTAAAAATAGATTCAAAACAAAACATGCACATTAAAATTCTCATTTTGATTGCAAAGTTCTTAGATTAGGATATAAACAAAGTATATACTATTTTTCTTAAGACTTGTATCAAAGACTCCCCTTACAACAGGCTGTAATCCTGGTAAATTACTATGCTTTGTTTTTTTTTTCATTAAAACCAAATTATCTTATTATTGCTGATTGAAAAACATGAAAATATTGATTTGGTGTAATTGTATCCTTTGTAACTTCCGCCAGAAAATCCTGATCCATATATCTCAGCGCTTTGATGAGAGTAAATTACTTCAACGGCCATTAAACTGCTGAAATGCAATGACATAGATCTGGGGCAGTTAACTCAATAGACTCCACTGAGTTCTGCCTGCTTTCTCCCTCATTCTGGCTCAGTAGGCACTGTAAAAAATAATATTTGTGTGTTTACTGTATCAAGATGTGTTTAATTATTGACCTATTCAACTCAAATATTGTACAATGCAACTTATTTTTAGAAATATTGAGTATTTTCAAATATAAAAACAAAGTTGTTCAACTGTTTTTGTAGTAAGTTTTCTATATTTTTTATAAGTATTATTATTATTATTTATTTATATATTTTTCCTTATTATTATAATTATTATTTATTGTTCATTATGGTTTATAAAATTTGTATTATTTAAAAAAAAAAAAATTGCACAGTGATGTTCTTGGAATCCTGAGATCATGTGAAATTTATTCAAACATGACTCCTAAACCAAACATGCAGAATGTCTAATAATGCCTGAAATAATGTATATTTGTGAATTTCACTAGAAGCATATGCTTTTGTAAGGTTTGCAAAAACAAAAGTGTGTTTTTACTCAATATGTCAGTATACTAAATATGAAAGTTAATCAAACATAACTCCAAAGCCAAACATGCAATATATCTAATAATGCCTGTATCAATGCATCTTTGGGAATTTGACTGAAATCAGGTGCTTTTGTAAGGTTTGCAAACACAAAAAATATTTTGTTTTACTCAATGTGACAGTGTAACTGTCATGCTAAATATGACAGTTATTCAAACATAACTCCAAAACCAAACATGCAATATATCTAGTAATGCCTGTATTAAAGTCTCTTTGTAAGTTTTACTAGAAACGTGATTTTGTGAGGTTGGCAAACAAAAAAAATTGTTTTTTTACTCAATATGACAGTAATGTTAGAATCCTGAGATAATGCGAAAAAAGCAATGCAAATATTTTTCAAACATAACTCCTAAAGTAAACATGCAAAATGTCTAATAATGCCTGAAATTACATATATTTGTGCATTTTACTAGAAATGTGTGCTTTTGTAGAGTTTGCAAACGCAAAAATTTGTTTTTTTACGCAATATGATAAGTTTCATACAAGCAGCCTCTCCTCGGCGAGTCAGGCAGGGCTAGAGCAATAACAAATGTTTTTAAAAGCAGCAGATTTAAGTACATATTGCATTAAAAACTAAATTTTGACCCACTTCTATGGTGGAAGAACAATAAGACCATATATCCTCTTACTGCCAAGTTAGCCAGGCTAATAAAAGTCTCAATCAATCAATCAAAAAAAGCACTTTCTATGTAGAAAAGTTTTTATTTCATACATGTTGACCACATTAATCCTGGCAATGGACCCTGTGTGTATATGTATGTTATGTCATTGTTTACAAAGTTGGTAAATCCATCCATCGATCCATTTTCTACCGCTTATTCCCTTTCGGGGCCGCGGGGGGCGCTGGCGCCTATCTCATCTACAATCGGGCGGATATAATTAACCAAAAAATGTATATTTTGTTGTTTTCTTACTGTACCGAAAATGAACCGAACCGTGACCTCTAAACCGAGGTACGTACCCAACCGAAATTTTTGTGTACCGTTACACCCCTAAGAAATAATAAATTCAATAAATAAATGCACTTTTATATTAAACACATTTAATTAGACAATCATGTATCTAATTCCAATTGTCATTATTAATGACACATTTAAGCTATTATTTAAATATTCATTCATTTAGTTTCGTCCCATTTGATCTTCCATATTTACATACTAGTTTTCCAAGTGTGCGTGCGTCAGAGAGAGAGAATGCCGTCTTTGTTGTATTAAAACTTAGACACGCTACCAGATCCAAAAGATAATAAACACTCCCGCCTTCTTTCTCCAAATCAAATTGATCTCTCGGCTTTTTTTAGGGAGTTCTGCCTGATGGAAAAAAAAAAAAAAAAAGGGGCAGCATATGAGATGATGATAAATGAAAGGACAGTTACAGGTCCTTTTTCTCAGCTTCATGTTTGATCCCTCCACTTCCTCATCCGCATACGTCTGATCCCCACAACCCTTTCACCCGTCACATCCTCAAAGTTGCCCCCTCTTCTTATGATCTCTCGCTGGTTCTTTCTGGCTCTTGGCTCCGTGATGTGATTTACCCTCCCCCGTTCCCCTAACTCTGTTCTCCGAGCGGAATCACCCTTGATATCAATTTAACCACGGCGGGCCAGAGGACCAGATGAAAATCGATTCTCTCTCCGAGCCATGCTTCTTCTTTCTGGCCGTGGAGGCAGGGGGAAAGGCGGTTAGCCGGGGCCTCTGAGTGGGGTCATATCCATCTCCCTTGGAGCGCTCGTGACAAGACGGAGCTGAAATCATTCCGGTCTGGACTGAAGAGCCATTACGGAGACACAATGCAGCTATAGAGACCAGTAAGGAACGTCTGTAAATGACTTGGTGAAAAGCTGCAAAAGCCAAAGCTTGCATCGTTCTGTGCGGTAAACGTTCGGTTTTTTTTTTTAGTCGGCGTTGCAAATATATTTTATTGAATTGTACAATCACATTTGGCAATCATACTTTGCTCAGACCTTTCAAACACACTCACATGCACGCTTGAGGAGAGAGGTGCGCTTGGGCTTTAACAACTCAAGGTTTACAGTATGGACATCCATCCATCTTCTTCCGCTTATACGAGGTCGGGTCGCGGGGGCAGCAGCCTGTAGGGAAGCCCAAAATGTTCTCTCCCCAGCCACTTCGTCCAGCTCTTCCCGGGGGATCCCGAGGCGTTCCCAGGCCAGCCGGGAGACATAGTCTTCCCAACGTGTCCTGGGTCTTCCCCGTGGCCTCCTATCAGTCGAACGGTTGGGAGGCGTTTGGGTGGCATCCTGACCAGATGCCCGAACCACCTCATCTGGCTCCTCTCGATGTGGAGGAGCAGCGGCTTTACTTTGAGTTCCTCCCGGATGGCAGAGCTTCTCACCCTATCTCTAAGGCGGAGGAAACTCATTTCGGCCGCTTGTACCCGTGATTTTGTCCTTTCGGTCATAACCCAAAGCTCAGGACCATAGGTGAGGATGGGAATGTAGATCGACCGATAAATTGAGAGCTTTGCCTTCCGGCTCAGCTCCTTCTTCACCACAACGGATCGATACAGCGTCCGCATTACTGAAGACGCCGCATCGATTCGCCTGTCGACCTCACGATCCACTCTTACCTGACTCGTGAACAAGACTCCGAGTTACTTGAACTCCTCCACTTGGGGCAGGGTCTCCTCCCCAACCTAGGCGAGAACCATGGACTTAGACTTGGAGCGGCTGATTCCCATCCCAGTCGCTTCACACTCGACTGCGAACTGATCCAGTGAGAGCTGAAGATCTTGGCCAGATGAAGCCATCAGGACCAGATCATCTGCTAAAAGCAGAGACCTGATCCTGCAGCCATCAAACCAGATACCCTCAACACCCTGACTGCGCCTAGAAATTCTGTCCATAAAAGTTATGAACAGGATCGGTGACAAAGAGCAGCCTTGGCAGAGTCCAACCCTCACTGGAAACGGGTCCGACTTACTGCCGGCAATGCGGACCAAGCTCTGGCACTGATCATACAGGGAGTGGACCGCCACAATCAGACAGTCCGATACCCCATACTCTATACATACATTATTAGAAAAAGGACCCAGATGTTGTATATATCCAACCATCCTGCACTGGCTCAGGATCAGCAGACGATCCAGACCATAGTAAGGTGGATGAATATTCTTCGCCATCAAGGATCCTCAGAAAGGTACGTTAAAGTTAAAGTACCAATGATTGTCTCACACACACACACACACACACACACGAGGTGTGGCGAAATTATTCTCTGCATTTGACCCATCACCCTTGATCACCCCCTGGGAGGTGAGAGGAGCAGTGAGCAGCAGCGGTGGCCGTGCCCGGAAATCATTTTTGGTGATTCAACCCCCAATTCCAACCCTTGACTGAGTGTCAAGCACGGAGGGAATGGGTCCCATTTTTATAGTCTTCGGTAAGTGATCACTATTAACCTCCCGGGGGACCTCTCCACCATTCACACTTAAAAAAGAAGGAGAAAGTCACATTTCCGTGGCTTGATCAGATGCAAAAAAATTAAGGAAAAGATGTGAAGTGAATTATATTTTTATAGCGCTTTTCTCAAGTGACTGAAAGCGCTTTACATAGTGACACCCAATATCTAAGTTACATTTAAACCAGTGTGGGCGGCACTGGGAGCAGGTGGGTAAAGTGTCTTGCCCAAGGACACAACGGCAGTAACTAGGATGGCACAAGCGGGAATCGAACCTGCAACCCTCAAGTTGCTGGCACGGCCACTCTACCAATCGAGCTATGCCGCCCCAAGATAAAGTAAACCGGGACAAAACCATATCAAAAGTGACACAAAAAAAAGCAGGGGTAGTGTAGGAACAATACAAAATTAGTAACAATAATAAAATGGGAATAAAACTACAAAAAAGATATGAAAATGTATATTTTCTATTTATCCCCCTCTTCTTTCCTTTCTTCCCCTCCTTTTCCCGAGGAAAAAAAAAACAGGTAAAACTTTCGCATGGGGAACATATTCACCATTAATTATTTGCTCATTAGCATGCAAATTAGTAAAATATTGGCTCTTAATTAGTCATTATTAAGTACTTATTAATGGTTTATTCTGCATGGACCTATTATACAACCAGTAAGCCTAACCCTAACCCAGGGGTCAGCAACCCGCGGCTCCGGATCTTTGGCCACTCTGATGCGGCTCAGCTGCATAATCCCCGACCCCCCAGATCGTTTCGGGGGGGTTTCCGGATTTTGGTGCCTCTCCCGGACATCACCCGGGGTTAACATTCTCCGATTGTCACTCGGACTACAATATTGAGGGCGTGCCGTTATTGGCATTACTTTTAACGTCCTCTACAACATATCGTCGCCCGCCTTTACGCCATGCTAGCTGCGTGCCGGCTGAACGCTTGCATCTCGCTGTTTCTATTTTCACGCGTACGAGATTGCAAGGCATGTAGTCAACAGCCATACAGGTCACACTGACGGTTGTGATATAAACAACTTTAACACTCTTGCTAATATGCGCCACACTGTGAACCCACACCAAACAAGAATGACAAACACATTTCGGGAGAACATCCTCACAGTAACACAACGTAAACGCAACATAACTATTACCCAGAATCCCAAGCATCCATGATCAACTTAAAAAAGAAGGAGAAAGTCACATTTCCGTGGCTTGATCAGATGCAAAAAAATTAAGGAAACGGTAAAGTAAACCGGGACAAAACCATATCAAAAGTGACACAAAAAAGCAGGGGTAGTGTAGGAACAATACAAAAATAGTAACAATAATAAAAAGGGAATAAAACTACAAAAAAGATATGAAAATGTATATTTTCTATTTATCCCCCTCTTCTTTCCTTTCTTCCCCTCCTTTTCCCGAGGAAAAAAAAAAAACAGGTAAAACTTTCGCATGGGGAACATATTCACCATTAATTATTTGCTCATTAGCATGCAAATTAGTAAAATATTGGCTCTTAATTAGTCATTATTAAGTACTTATTAATGGTTTATTCTGCATGGACCTATTATACAACCAGTAAGCCTAACCCTAACCCAGGGGTCGGCAACCCGCGGCTCCGGATCTTTGGCCACTCTGATGCGGCTCTGCTGCATAATCCTCGACCCCCCAGATCGTTTCGGGGGGGTTTTCCGGATTTTGGTGCCTCTCCCGGACATCACCCGGGGTTAACATTCTCCGATTGTCACTCGGACTACAATATTGAGGGCGTGCCGTTATTGGCATTACTTTTAACGTCCTCTACAACATATCGTCGCCCGCCTTTACGCCATGCTAGCTGCGTGCCGGCTGAACGCTTGCATCCCGCTGTTTCTATTGTCACGCGTACGAGATTGCAAGGCATGTAGTCAACAGCCATACAGGTCACACTGACGGTTGTGATATAAACAACTTTAACACTCTTGCTAATATGCGCCACACTGTGAACCCACACCAAACAAGAATGACAAACACATTTCGGGAGAACATCCTCACAGTAACACAACGTAAACGCGACATAACAATTACCCAGAATCCCAAGCATCCACGATGTTTCCAGGCTATATTATACACCCCCTGCAGGGTTGGTGTAAAATATAGCCTAGAAGCGTCATGGATGCTTGGGATTCTGGATGGATGGATGGATTTATATGGCCCTGACGGTTTACCAGCACTACTTTATACACAAAATAATAATAGCACAGTAAGATGTCCTACACAAGCCAATGCCCTCAGCTTTATAAAAATATAGCTCTGCTCGGTTGTATCTGAGTTAAAAAGACAAAAGATCACATCCCCTCACACACAATTCCAATGTTGGTATGTAGACGAGAAATGCAAGCGTTGTTCAAAAATCCCCCTGATCAAAGCAGAGTGGGAGCTCAGTGTAGTGGGAGGATCACTTGGATGAAAGAGATGAGGCCAGCAAAGTATCTTGCGCCAATGATGTGTGTGTGTGTGAGTGTGTGTGTGTGTTAGTGTGTGTGTGACCTAATCAACATCATCTCTCAGAGACACACTATCTCATCAACAAGGCCAAAGTGACACAGCTGTTCCAGCATTATACTATTCACTTCCTCCACCTGCACCAGATGTGAATTTGACTGCGAAAGGAAATGTATGAAAATCTAACTGCAGTCCTTGTAAATATCAAAGTAATCAGACTCCTCGGAAAGATGCACGTATAACGAGATGTTGTTGTTTTTTTTTTGTGTGGTTTGGCTTTTCAAAAGGTCATTTTTGTTACGGAAATGTGCCATCCATGCTCCAGATTTGTTAGGATATTTTCTTTAAAAATACCTGTCACTGGAAATAACAGAAATATAAATACTCTGTTCTCTAGTCAAATTGTCCTCATTTGTTAAAGTTAAAGATTGTGACACACACACTAGGTGTGGTGAAATGTGTCCTCTGCATTTGACCCGTCACCCTTGATCACCCCCTGGGAAGTGAGGGGAGCAGTGAGCAGCAGCGGTGCCGCGCCCGGGAATCATTTTTGGTGATTTAACCCCCAATTCCAACCCTTGTCTCTGAGTGCCAAGCAGGGAAGCAATGGGTCCCATATTTTTATAATCTTTGGTATGACTCGGCTGGGGTTTGAACTCACAACCTACCCATCTCAGGGCGGACACTGTAACCCAGTGGTTCTCAACCTTTTTTCTGTGACGTACCCCCTGTGAACATTTTTTTTTAATTCAAGTACCCCCTAATCACAACAAAGCATGTTTGGTTGAAAAAAAGAGATAAAGAAGTTTCTGATTTTTTAAATTGTATAACAGTGCAAAATATTGCTCATTTGTAGTGGTCTTTCTTGAACTATTTGGAAAAAAAGATATAAAAATAAATGATTCAACAAGTGATTCAATTATAAACAAAGATTTCTACACATAGAAGTAATCATCAACTTAAAGTGCCCTCTTTGGGGATTGTAATAGAGATCCATCTGGATTCATCAACTTAATTCTAAACATTTCTTCACAAAAAAAAGAAATCTTTAACATCAATATTTATGGAACATGTCCACAAAAAAATTAGCTGTCAACACTGAATATTGCATTGTTGTATTTCTTTTCCCAGTTTATGAACTTACATTCATATTTTTTTTAAGTATTATTCGATAAATATATTTATAAAGAATTTTTCAATTGCTGCTGTTTTTTTTAGAAAATTTTTAAAAAAACCTCACATACCCCTTGGCATACCTTTTAAGTACCCCCAGGGGTATGAGTACCCCCATTTGAGAACCACTGCCCTAACCCAGGTAAGCTACTTTTCAATATACCAAGTCGAAGGGATCTACCTCATTCATATATAGATGTTTTTGTTAACAAGTTAAAGGTTTTTAATAATAATACAAGCATGTTTAACACATATAGATTCATTTCTTTCATGAAGACAAGAATATAAGTGGGAGTATTACCTGATTCTGATGACTTGCATTGATTGGAATCAGACAGTAGTGCTGATAACGTCCACATTTTCAAATGGAGGAGAAAAAAAGGGCTCCTTTCTGTCCAATACCACATGCGAGTGGTTGGTTTTTCGGATCTTATTTGTTTAACTTCCGTACTCGTTTTTGTAAACTTCACGAGAAATACAATGACGGCAAACTCCGTGCACGCCAGTTTTTTGAGACTCTTATTTTGTTAGCGCAGGCAGGATGAAGCAGCGCTTTTACTGTGAAGACAGGAACTGTGCAGTCGGTCTTTAGCGTTGTGACGACAGGTGCGATGCGAGAGTCTGTTGAAATAAAAAGTGGTTGTCGCCTTCCCTTCGATCAACCAGCGTTATCTCAGAAGATCTTCGGGTGCCGTGAATGTCCATCGAATAATGAAAGCGACGTCTTAGTGAAAATTGATGATCACTAATTTTTAGGTCTATTTTTTTAATGCCTGGCTGGCGATCGACCGACACACCCTCTACAACCGACTGGTGGCTCGCGATTGACCCCTGCTCTAACCACTAGGCCACTGAGTAGGTATTTGAACTCGTTAATCAACTCCAGTGAAAAGTGAGTGGTGAGAGCTTCAACGTTTCTAGTGCATTCAATGCTGAGGGACATTAGTAAAGTAGTTCCGGTCTACACAAGTCGGGTAGAGTCGTACAATTCTGTCTTCACTTTATTATCTTGTCCTGTTTTTTTTTATTCTAATGTTACTCCTTGTTAGATGCATGCAGACATTGGAATCTTATCTGTACAGATTATCTCAAAACAATCTTAAATTGGGGCACTCTTAAGTGCCAAGCAGATAGGTAAATACATTAAAGTACCACTGTGTTTTTAAATTCACTACTTCATTGAAAACAACTAACTGTCAAGTATTTATATAGCCCCAAATCACAAATGTCTCAAAGGACTGCACAAATCATTACGACTACAACATCCTCGGAAGAACCCACAAAAGGGCAAGGAAAACTCACACCCAGTGGGCAGGGAGAATTCACATCCAGTGGGACGCCAGTGACAATGCTGACTATGAGAAACCTTGGAGAGGACCTCAGATGTGGGCAATCCCCCCCCCCTCAAGGGGACCGAAAGCAATGGATGTCGAGCGGGTCTAACATGATACTGTGAAAGTTCAATCCATAGTGGATCCAACACAGCTGCGAGAGTTCAGTTCAAGCGGATCCAAGACAGCAGCGAGAGTCCCGTCCACAGGAAACCATTTCAAGCAGAGGCGTATCAGCAGCGTAGAGATGTCCCCAACCGATACAGGCGAGCGGTCCATCCTGGGTCCCGACGAGCGGTCCATCCTGGGTCTCGACTCTGGACAGCCAGTACTTCATCCATGGTCATCGGACCGGACCCCCCCCCACAAGGGAGTCCGGGACATAGGAGAAAGAAAAGAAGCGGCAGATCAACCGGTCTAAAAAGGAGGTCTATTTAAAGGCTAGAGTATACAGATGAGTTTTAAGGTGAGACTTAAATGCTTCTACTGAGGTGGCATCTCGAACTGTTACCGGGAGGGCATTCCAGAGTACTGGAGCCCGAACGGAAAACGCTCTATAGCCCGCAGACTTTTTTTGGGCTCTAGGAATCACTAATAAGCCGGAGTCTTTTGAACGCAGATTTCTTGCCGGGACATATGGTACAATACAATCGGCAAGATAGGATGGAGCTAGACCGTGTAGTATTTTAGACGTAAGTAGTAAAACCTTAAAGTCACATCTTAAGTGCACAGGAAGCCAGTGCAGGTGAGCCAGTACAGGCGTAATGTGATCAAACTTTCTTGTTCATCATTGTCGACGTCCCAAGCGGAGGCGGATCAGCAGCGCAGAGATGTCCCCAGCCGATACACAGGCGAGCAGTACATGGCCACCGGATCGGACCGGACCCCCTCCACAAGGGAGAGTGGGACATAGGAGAAAGAAAAGAAGCAGCAGATCAACTGGTCTAAAAAGGAGGTCTATTTAAAGGCTAGAGTATACAGATGAGTTTTAAGGTGAGACTTAAATGCTTCTACTGAAATTGTGATATATATCTTACCGAAGACATCAGTGAATTATTCGTCGTTCTGCAGCAGCTGTGAGCTTGGCTCCTCGGCTTCTCTCTGAGACTGTGTGTGTTCACCGCAGCCATCCGACCTCGAGGTATCTCTTTCCAATCTTCAAAATCTCACTAAAACACTATTAAAACAATAAGCAGATAAGGGATCTTCCAGAATTATCCTAGTAAGTGTGTCTAATTACATCTGAAACGCTCTATTCCTTCACTATCAATATCCTAATTCACAAATCTTTCATCCTCGCTCAAATTAATGGGGAAATTGTCGCTTTGTCGGTCCGAATTGCTCTTACTACTGGTGGCTCCCATTAAAAACAATGGGAATATGTCTGGAGCCCTGCAACTCGTGGCACCCCGCGCACATACTTCCGGTACAGGCAAGGCTTTTTTTATTAGCGACCAAAAGTTGCGAACTTTACCGTGGATGTTCTCTACTAAATCCTTTCAGCAAAAATATGGCAATATCGCGAAATGATCAAGTATGACACATAGAATGGACCTGTTATTCCCCGTTTCAATAAGAAAATCTCATTTTCAATAGGCCTTTAAGCGTTACATACCTTTTTTTTACCTGCACGCTGTGGTCTGCATATTGGGATCACAGTTCTACAGCCAAGTTCTACACAGCACGGACACTGAGGAACGATACAGTATTTGCAGATTATAATTATTCATTTGCAAAAAAAAAATACGGGCTTCACGGTGGAAGAGGGGTTAGTGCGTCTGCCTCACAATACGAAGGTCCTGCAGTCCTGGGTTCAAATCCAGGCTCGGGATCTTTCTGTGTGGAGTTTGCATGTTCTCCCCGTGAATGCGTGGGTTCCGTCCGGGTACTCCGGCTTCCTCCCACTTCCAAAGACATGCACCTGGGGATAGGTTGATTGGCAACACTAAATTGGCCCTAGTGTGTGAATGTGAGTGTGAATGTTGTCTGTCTATCTGTGTTGGCCCTGCGATGAGGTGGCGGCTTGTCCAGGGTGTACCCCGCCTTCCGCACGATTGTAGCTGAGATAGGCGCCAGCGCCCCCAAAAGGGAATAGGCGGTAGAAAATGGATGGATGGCATTTGCAAAAAAAAATATTTTTTGGGGGACCAATTAGGTGAAGTTGCATCATTTCCAACGGCACACTAGACAATATCTAACGGCCCACTAGTGTGCCGCGGCACAGTGGTTGAAAAACATTGCCATAGAGGAGCCACCACCACTTTAACGTCATGCCCAGGACAACCCTACTTGCAAGCATACCCGAGACTCATCTCCCAGGTTTTACCAGAAACCCCACGATTAGAAATATTGTCAAATGGAGCCCTGCGTTATCTTTGTCAAAGCAGAAATTGTGCTCCAGCTCTTATATTGGCTCGTTAGGTTGTGCAGGTGTTGTTATATGAGCTTGCTACCCTTCATTTGGGTTTTAATATGTTGTTTTAGACGTGTGTGTGTGTGCGTGTGTGTGTGTGTGTGTGCGTGTGTGTGTGTGTGTGTGTGTGTGTGTGTGTGTGTGTGTGTGTGTGTGTGTGTGTGTGTGAGTGTGTGTGTTTGCCCTCTATTAGCTGCAGCTCCTGCCAGTGAACAAAGCATCCCCTTCCTGCCAAACCACAGCAAAATGTACTTTAATGATGTTTGAGCTGACAGACTCCCGACCGCTGCTGCTCTGTTCGTCTGAGACAAGTCTGTTTTTCTGCCCGTAACGCAAAACCGCCCACGCCAAGCAATTGTAGTAATGACTCCGATTCGACTCAGGCGTGGATGGACGCTACGAGACGTCGGATCCACTTAGGGGCAGGTTGTCGCCAAGTGACGGTCGGCCCGGTCGTGACCCTTCGCTGACAGACCCAACAGTCGCAGCGTAAACAAGTTAAATGGAGCCTTCAGCTCCCCGCTTTCGATCTGCCACTGGGAATTTTCATGGGTACCTGTCAGGGTGGGAAGCTTGTGTGTGTGTCTTTTGAGGGAAATGAATCATGTTGTGTTGGTGCAGACGTCTCATCAGTTTTTAAGGCTGCAATTAGAAGCAAGAAGGTTGGCTATATAGTGTGTGTGTGTGTGTGTGTGTGTGTGCGTGTGTGTGTGTGTATTCTTGTTTTTCTACCCTTTGTGAGACATCAACAAGGAAAATTGCCTTCCATATGAGGACCGTTGAACGAGTTAGGACCGAAATAATGGTCCCAAATAGAGAGCCAAATATTAGAGTCCATGAACATTGCACCAAAGTCAGGATTTTTCGTTGATTTAATGTGCATACAAGCGTAAACATTGACAGGTGCAAAGGCTGCAATATATGATAAAACACGACGGCAGCCAAAAAAGGACTTCCCTATTCATCCCCGAAAAAACCCGCCAGGTGAACAGCTGATCTTGACATTTATAAATATATATATATATATATATATATATATATATATATATACGTATGTATGTGTATATTTCTATTTATATATGTGTGTATATATGTTTATATTTATATATGTGTATATTTGTATATATGTGTGTGTGTGTGTGTGTGTTTGTGTGTGTGTGTATGTGTGTATGTGTGTGTGTGTGTGTGTGTGTGTGTGTGTGTGTGTGTGTGTGTGTGTGTGTGTGTGTGTGTGTGTGTGTGTGTGTGTGTGTGTGTGTGTATTTGTGTGAGTTTTCCTTGCCCTTATGTTGGCCTACCGAGGATGTCGTAGTGGTTTGTGCAGCCCTTTGAGACACTAGTGATTTAGGGCTATATTAGTAAACATTGATTGATTGATATATGTGTATACAGGTATATGTATATATATGTGTATATATATGTGTGTGTGTATATATGTATATATATACAGTATATATATGTGTGTGTATATATATATATATGTGTGTGTGTTTGTATATATATATGTATATATATATATATATATGTATATATATATATATGTATATATGTATGTGTGTATATATATGTATGTATGTGTATATCTGTATATGTATATATGTGTACATATACATATATACATATGTGGTGGAGGGTATATGTGTGAACAGGTATATGTATATATATGTGTATATGTGTGTATATATTTATATATACGTGTGTGTGTGTGTGTGTGTATATATATATATATATATATATATATGTGTATATATATACACACATATACATATATATATATATATGTGTATATATATACACACATATATATATATATATACATATATATACATATATATATATATACACATATATATATATGTGTATATATATATGTATGTGTGTGTGTGTATGTATCAGGAGATTCCATCAATCTCCTGATGATTGAGGGAACCCCTCATGAAACAGTTCTGTAGAGATGAAGTAGTCTTGTGATTTTTCCCACACCTAAATATTGCGCTCTACCACGGTATTGAGCACTATTCTCTGGATAATCCAATCATATACATATATACACACACACATATATATATATATATATATAATTAAGTGAATAATGACAAGGTATATAATTTTTAAATTTATTTAAATGTGTTGGCACTTTTTGTAAAAATGTTTTATAAAATAACTTTTTTTTTTTTTTTTTTTCAATCAATCAATCAATCAATGTTTATTTATATAGCCCCAAATCACAAATGTCTCAAAGGACTGCACAAATCATTACGACTACAACATCCTCGGAAGAACCCACAAAAGGGCAAGGAAAACTCACACCCAGTGGGCAGGGAGAATTCAAATTCAGTGGGACGCCAGTGACAATGCTGACTATGAGAAACCTTGGAGAGGACCTCAGATGTGGGCAACCACCCCCCCCTCTAGGGGACCGAAAGCAATGGATGTCGAGCGGGTCTAACATGATACTGTGAAAGTTCAATCCATAGTGGCTCCAAGACAGCAGTGAGAGTCCCGTCCACAGGAAACCATCTCAAGCGGATCAGCAGCGTAGAGATGTCCCCAACCGATACAGGCGAGCGGTCCATCCTGGGTCCCGACGAGCGGTCCATCCTGGGTCTCGACTCTGGACAGTCAGTACTTCATCCACAAGGGAGGGGGGGACATAGGAGAAAGAAAAGAAGCGGCAGATCAACTGGTCTAAAAAGGAGGTCTATTTAAAGGCTAGAGTATACAGATGAGTTTTAAGATGAGACTTAAATGCTTCTACTGAGGTAGCATCTCGAACTGTTACCGGGAGGGCATTCCAGAGTACTGGAGCCCGAAATGATAACGCTCTATAGCCCGCAGACTTTTTTTGAGCTCTAGGAATCACTAATAAGCCGGAGTCTTTTGAACGCAGATTTCTTGCCGGGACATATGGTACAATACAATCGGCAAGATAGGCTGGAGCTAGACCGTGTAGTATTTTATACGTAAGTAGTAAAACCTTAAAGTCACATCTTAAGTGCACAGGAAGCCAGTGCAGGTGAGCCAGTACAGGCGTAATGTGATCAAACTTTCTTGTTCTTGTCAAAAGTCTAGCAGCCGCATTTTGTACCAACTGTAATCTTTTAATGCTAGACATGGGGAGACCCGAAAATAATACGTTACAGTAATCGAGACGAGACGTAACAAACGCATGGATAATGATCTCGGCGTCTTTAGTTTTTAGAAAACCAAATTAATCCCATCTTTAAAAAGTACGAATTAAAGATTTCCTTGTATTTTATTAAATTGGATTTAATCAATTCCATGCAATAATTATAGTCGTTTTTTTTTAGTGCTTGTAAACATACCAAGTGTGTGTGTACTGTATGGGTTGAGGGTGGGATGGGGGCCTTTAGGAGTCTTGTGTGTGGGGGTCCAAACATTGGTGCAACATACGTGCGTGCGCGTGTAATTTGAAAATACACAACAATTCAGTCACAATAGTGAGCACAAAGCGTAATACTTAATGAGGCTAATAGAAAAAACATAAACCCTCTTTTCAAAAAAACGTATAGAATGCAAAGCAAACTACCTGCTGCCTACTAATGCACAACATTTATTTTCATCATGCGAGGGGGGGAAAGCACGACTGCCAAAATGTTAATGTGGAGTAAAATGAGACTGAAAGCAAAATGTGTAGGCAGGGCCCCCCAAGGCGCTCGCCAATCACGCCGTACCCCTTCAGCCTTTCAGCCGCCATGACACGGCTAAGTGTTGCTGCGGCGCGCCTGCAGATGGGAACAATTAAGGACGCCGTGCGAATATTTCCTGACAAAAAAAAGCCACGGTGTTTTGACTGCCGCAGCAGCGGGATGCAATCACTCGCCTAATTGAGGAAGTCACATCGGAGATGGCCTATACTTGTTTTGTTCTCGGCCAACTTGGTTTTTTTTATTTTTTTGCACAGGAAATGAAAATTTGTAGGCAAAATTTAAGGCAGCGGTTTGGACCGCTTTTGCTGTTAATGGCTGCGGGTTTTGGAGGCGAGTCTGACAGAGCGAGGGTCAACATGGAGGCGACACGGTGCCTTTACAGTGGGGCAAAAAAAGTATTTAGTCAGCCACCGATTGTGCAAGTTTTCCCACTTAAAATGATGACAGAGGTCTGTAATTTTCATCATAGGTACACTTCAACTGTGAGAGACAGAATGTGGAAAAAAAATCCAGGAATTCACATTGCCGGAATTTATTTGTAAATTATGGTGGAAAATAAATATTTGGTCAACCATTCAAAGCTCTCAGGGGTGTGCAAACGTTTTCCTATGAAGAGCCATTTGGAGACGAGGTCTATACAATATCCAGATTATTTTAAAGAAAAAACACCCTTTGTGTCAGTTTTGTGTTCTTATTAGGGATGCATGCAGATATCGGACGGATAATTATTTTGCCCATAGGAGGAATTATAACATCCTACTAGGGTTGTGCGGTTTACCAGTATTAGTATGGTACCACGATACCAATTAATCATATTCCGCCCCTACCGCCTTTGAAAAGTACTGGTCCACACACACACATATATACAGTGGGGCAAAAAACTATTTAGTCAGCCACCGAATGTGCAGGTTCTCCCACTTAAAATGATGACAGAGGTCTGTAATTTTCATCATAGGTACACTTCAACTGTGAGAGACAGAATGTGGAAAAAAAATCCAAGAATTCACATTGTAGGAATTTTAAAGAATTTATTTGTAAATTATGGTGGAAAATAAGTGTTTGGTCAACCATTCAAAGTTCTCACTGATTAAAGCTCTCACTTTCCTTAACACGGATCAGTCGTCCTGTCCCCTTAGCAGAAAAACAGCCCCAAAGCATGATGTTTCCACCCCCATGCTTCACAGTAGGTATGGTGTTCTTGGGATGCAACTCAGTATTCTTCTTCCTCCAAACACGACGAGTTGAGTTTATACCAAAAAGTTCTATTTTGGTTTCATCTGACCACATGACATTCTCTCAATCCTCTGCTGTATCATCCATGTGTCCATTTTGGTATAAACTCAACTCGTCGTGTTTGGAAGAAGAATACTGAGTTGCATCCCAAGAACACCATACCTACTGTGAAGCATGGGGGTGGAAACATCATGCTTTGGGGCTGTTTTTCTGCTAAGGGGACAGGACGATTGATCCGTGTTAAGGAAAGAATGAATGGGGCCATGTATCGTGAGATTTTGAGCCTAAACCTCCTTCCATCAGTGAGAGCTTTGAATGGTTGACCAAATACTTATTTTCCACCATAATTTACAAATAAATTCTTCAAAATTCCTACAATGTGAATTCCTGGATCACATTCTGTCTCTCACAGTTGAAGTGTACCCATGATGAAAATTACAGACCTCTGTCATCCTTTTAAATGGGAGAACTTGCAAAATCGGTTGCTGAATAATACTTTTTTGCCCCACTGTATATATGTGTGTATATGTATATATGTGTGTGTATCTGCGGCTTATAGTTCGGTGCGGCTAATGTATGAAAAAAATTAATTATTTTCAAATTTGGTTGGCGTGCTCTATAGTCCGAAAAATACGATATTAGCATTTTTATTCTTGTTTTTATTTTTTATTTTATTTATTTTTTTATTCCTGGGCTTCACGGTGGCAGAGGGGTTAGTGCGTCTGCCTCACAATACGAAGGTCCTGCAGTCCTGGGTTCAAATCCAGGCTCCGGATTTTTCTGTGTGGAGTTTGCATGTTCTCCCCGTGAATGCGTGGGTTCCCTCCGGGTACTCCGGCTTCCTCCCACTTCCAAAGACATGCACCTGGGGATAGGTTGATTGGCAACACTAAATTGGCCCTAGTGTGTGAATGTTGTCTGTCTATCTGTGTTGGCCCTGCGATGAGGTGGCGACTTGTCCAGGGTGTACACCGCCTTCCGCCCGATTGTAGCTGAGATAGGCGCCAGCGCCCCCCGCGACCCCAAAAGGGAATAAGCGGTAGAAAATGGATGGATGGATGGCATTTTTTAATTCCACTTTTTGTGTTTACATTAGTATTTTTCAAATGTGTGACGGGCCGTTCAAAAATGTGGTGTTTAGATACCTCGGAAATGACACCAGTCTTCTCTTTCCCATGGAAAATGAGCAGATGTTGCAGCCCCCTGAAGTTGATTTGTCCATGAGCCTTCTTCTTCAACCGTATAAAACCGACTCGTTAACGAGGACAAGCTCCGATTACGACGATGGCGGCAAGCAGGTCCTTTAAAAATAAAGTTCCTCAGTAGAAGCATTTAAGTCTCACCTTAAAACTCATTTGTATACTCTAGCCTTTAAATAGACTCCCTTTTTAGACCAGTTGATCTGCCGTTTCTTTTCTTTTTCTTCTATGTCCCACTCTCCCTTGTGGAGGGGGTCCGGTCCGATCCGGTGGCCATGTACTGCTCGCCTGTGTATCGGCTGGGGACATCTCTGCGCTGCTGATCCGCCTCCGCTTGGGATGGTTTCCTGCTGGCTCCGCTGTGAACGGGACTCTCGCTGCTGTGTTGGATCCGCTTTGGACTGGACTCTCGCGACTGTGTTGGATCCATTGTGGATTGAACTTTCACAGTATCATGTTAGACCCGCTCGACATCCATTGCTTTCCTCCTCTCTAAGGTTCTCATAGTCATCATTGTCACCGACGTCCCACTGGGTCATTATTGTCACCGATGTCCCACTGGGTGTGAGTTTTCCTTGCCCTTATGTGGGCCTACCGAGGATGTCGTGGTGGTTTGTGCAGCCCTTTGAGACACTAGTGATTTAGGGCTATATAAGTAAACATTGATTGATTGATTGATTGAAGGTACGGAGACTTTGGAACTGGGTCCAGTTAGTCTCTGTACTGTTGCGATCCGCTACTTGGATCACCACATATGTTTTATACTTCCAGTTGTTGTATCACTGTTCTACACTCTTACTTCCTGTTTAGTCAGTCACCATGGTTCCTCATTGATCCCACCTGCTAATCACGGTTTCTGCACACCTGTCACTTTTTGATTACTCACCTATTTAAGCCCGTCCCTTTTCGTCATTCTTCCTGGGACTCTAATTTGCCTTCGAGCAACGTTCACGACTGTCTACTACCCGTAAGTATTTTCTCGCTAGCTCTTATGCTAAGCCACTCGATATTCCAGCATTCATGCTGAATGTTTTTTGTGTTTACTCTTTTGTGTGCTTCGTGCCAAGTATAGTTTTTGTATGTTCTATTCCTAGCTTTCATGCTAGCGCCCTTGGTTTATTTTTGTCTGTTAGCTCCAGTGTTTTTGTTCATAATCTGTTTTTGTTAAGTGTAATAAATCATTTAGACTTACCGTTGCTGTGTTCATGCCGACGCATCCACGAAGGGACCAATTTGGCATCACTATGCCAACCAGTCGTAACAGTAGCTGGGACTCTACTGTGCAGAAACCGTGATTAGCAGGTGGGATCAATGAGGAACCATGGTGACTGACTAAACAGGAAGTAAGAGTGTAGAACAGTGATACAACAACTGGAAGTATAAAACATATGTGGTGATCCAAGTAGCGGATCGCAACATGTACGGTCCCTTGCTTATTTTTTGTAGTCTTTTTTTCATTGCTTTGTTATTCACTTTAATGCATCTAAATAACGTATTTTGCCTGCAAAAATGGCGACCGTTCTGTATTGCGAAAGAAATCCCTTGCCATTCCGGACCCATTGTCTACACTGCCGTACAAGCTGTACAGCAGTGTAGACTGGGCAACCCCCCCCCCCCCCCCCCAGGTCCTCTCCAAGGTTTCTCATAGTCAGCATTGTCACTGGCATCCCACTGATGTGAATTCTCCCTGCCCACTGGGTGTGAGTTTTCCTTGCCCTTTTGTGGGTTCTTCCGAGGATGTTGTAGTCGTAATGATTTGTGCAGTCCTTTGAGACATTTGTGATTTGGGGCTATATAAATAAACATTGATTGATTGATACACAGACTACTCTATATTGTATCCCTATTTACTTGCCGAAATGCGAAAAGTGTTCATTTTATCAGACATTGTATGCAGAAAAACAATATTTTCCCTGAGTTTTCAAATGTCTGCACTTTTACTTTGCCTGAGGGGTGAACCGGTCCGGATTAGTATTGGGTGTGGGGTCTGCGTGTTAAAATCATCAGCTCCCCCGCTGCCGTGTAATCAGAAGCTTTGTTTGGCTTCCTCTGTGAACAGTTGATTCTCGCAGCGTGTGTATGCCTGTTGCTGTCAAAGAATGTTTCCAATTTGTTTTGCGGATTCAATTATGGCTGGAAACTTTGTTGTCCTGCAAATCCTGTCGACCTGCACCGAAAAGCAGATTAGGAGGCCAAATCTGTGCCTGCATGCTATCCGAACTAGGCGACCGTATGCCCGAGGCAGCCAGCGAAAGATGTCACACTGTCATTTTATTTATGGCAAAAACGTTTGTTTTTTTTAGGGCTGTCAAAAAACGAGTTAAGTCGTGTGATTAATCACAAAAATAATTGCAATATTCAAATATATATGCACCAAACCCAAAACCAGTGAAGTTGGCACATTGTGTAATTTGCAAATAAAAACAGAATACTGTCATGTTCTGTTTGTTTTTTTGGCCACTCAGTTCCTGTTTTTGTGCTTCCTGGTTTGTTTTGTCACCATGACTACCCATTAGTTTTCACCTGTCCTAATGTCTCACACCTGTTTTCACTAATCACCACAGTATTATTTAAGCCACAGTTGCAATGTAGTCAGCCTGGCAACATCACCTTCCATGCCAATGATCTATGCCCCTTGTCTTTTTCCAAGTAAGTTTTTTTGTTATTCATGCCATTGTGCAAGTGTTTTGTTTTATGTTTATAGTTTTGTTTCATAGCCAAGTGTTTGTACCTCCTTGTGAGCGCTTTTTGTTTATTCCTTTTTTTTTTAGTTAGTGTTAGAAAATAAAAATTTACTTACATTCACGTCTTGCCCGTGCCAACTTTCCTTTGCCTTCTGGAAAAATAAACCCCAAAGTCCACTCCAATCGCTTTGCACCTCGGGAAAACAGTCTACGTCCAAGTCATAGTCCGGACACATACAATGATTTGCAAATCATTTTCAACTTATATTCGATTGAATAGACTGCAAAGACAAGATATTTAATGTTCGAAATGAGAAACTTAATTTTTTGTTGCAAACAATCATTAACTTTGAATTTAATGGCAGCAACACATTGGCACGGGGGCATTTTTACCACTGTGTTACATGGCCTTTCCTTTTAACAACACTCAGTAAACGTTTGGGAACTGAGGAGACCAATTTTTGATGCTTTTCAGGTGGAATTATTTCCCATTCTTGCTTGACGTACAGCTTAAGTTGTTCAACAGTCCGGGGTCTCCGTTGTGGTATTTTAGGCTTCATAATGCACCACACATTTTCGATGGGAGACAGGTCTGGACTACAGGCAGGCCAGTCTAGTTTCCCGCACTCTTTTACTACAAAGCTACGCTGTTGTAACACGTGGCTTGGCATTGTCTTGCTGAAATAAGCAGGGGCGTCCATGAAAAAGACATTGCTTGGATGGCAACATATGTTGCTCCAAAACCTGTATGTACCTTTCAGCATTAATGGTGCCTTCACAGATGTGTAAGTTACCCATGCCTTTGGCACTAATACACCCCCATACCATCACAGATGCTGGCTTTTGAACTTTGCGCCTATAACAGTCTGGATGGTTCTTTTCCTCTTTGGTCCAAAGTTTCCAAAAACAATTTGAAATGTGGACTCGTCAGACTACAGAACATTTTTCCACTTTGCATCAGTGCATCTTAGATGGGCTCAGGCCCAGCGAAGCCAGCGGTGTTTCTGGGTGTTGTTGATAAATGGCTTTCGCTTTGATTAGTAGAGTTTTAACCTTCACTTAGAGATGTAGCGACAAACTGTAGTTACTGACAGTGGTTTTCTGAAGTGTTCCTGAGCCCATGTGGTGATATCCTTTACACACTGATGTCACTTTTTGATACAGTACCGCCTGAGGGTTCTTAACTTTTTTATATTACAGACCGTAGCTGGTGAAATCCCTAAATTCCTTGCAATAGCTCGTTGAGAAATGTTGTTCTCAAACAGTTTGACAATTTGCTCACGCATTTGTTCACAAAGTGGTGACCCTCGCCCCATTCTTGTTTGTGAATGAAAGAGCATTCCATTGACACTGCTTTTATACCCAATCATGGCACACACCTCTTCCCAATTATCCTGTTCATTTGCGGGATATTCCAATAAGTGTTTGATGAGCGTCCCTCAACTTTCTCAGTCTTTTTTGCCACTTGTGCCAGCTTTTTGGAAACATGTTGCAGGCATCAAATTCCAAATGAGCTAATATTTGCAAAAAATAACAAAGTTTCTCAGTTTGAACGTTAAGTATCTTATCTTTGTAGTCTCTTCAATTGAATGTAGGTTGAAAATGATTTGCAAATCATTGTATTCTGTTTTTATTCACCGTTTACACAACGTGCCAAATTCACTGGTTTTGGGTTTTGTCGATAATTCACACAGTTTATTTTTACCCCAGACCCCAGGTGGTGCGGGTTGTATTGCGGTCAGTGGTCAGGTCAATGCAAAATGGCAAGTTTACCTTTAAAATACACCCTGACTGGTCTTTTGATAAAACTAAACCAGGTTTTGAGTTAAAAAAAAAAAGTTGTCCATTCAAGTAAAACATTTAAAAAATGTTCCTAGATGACATTCTGACACGAAAATTTAATTGGTGGCCAACTATTGGGGTCCTTTTTAAAATAATCTAAATTTTGCGAGCGAGTAATTACCTGTGAATATTCATGATTAATCCAAGTTTAAAAGGGTGATCAATCAGATGAAAAAAATCTAATCGTTTCACAGCTTTAATCTTGATATTAATATCAATCAATCAATCAATGTTTACTTATATAGCCCTAAATCACTAGTGTCTCAAAGGGCTGCACAAACCACTACGACATCCTCGGTAGGCCCACATAAGGGCAAGGAAAACTCACACCCAGTGGGACGTCGGTGACAATGATGACTATGAGAACCTTGGAGAGGAGGAAAGCAATGGTTGTCGAGCGGGTCTAACATGATACTGTGAAAGTTCAATCCATAATGGATCCAACACAGTCGCGAGAGTCCAGTCCAAAGCGGATCCAACACAGCAGTGAGAGTCCCGTTCATAGCGGAGCCAGCAGGAAACCATCCCAAGCGGAGGCGGATCAGCAGCGCAGAGATGTCCCCAGCCGATACACAGGCAAGCAGTACATGGCCACCGGATCGGACCGGACCCCCTCCACAAGGGAGAGTGGGACATAGAAGAAAAAGAAAAGAAACGGCAGATCAACTGGTCTAAAAAGGGAGTCTATTTAAAGGCTAGAGTATACAAATGAGTTTTAAGGTGAGACTTAAATGCTTAAATAAATAGTGGCTCAGTCTGATAAATGCATGTAGTATACACTTTGATTGATTGATTGATTGAAACTTTTATTAGTAGATTGCACAGTACAATACACATTCCGTACAATTAACCACTAAATGGTAACACCCGAATAAGTTTTTCAACTTCGTTAATCAATTCATGGTAACTCAGTGGGTGTACTGTTTGGATCTTCCTAAAACGCCTGCTATTGTTATCTTGGCACTGGAAAGCATCATCAGGGAAGAAATTTGTATTTTAAGACAGTATTGTTGCTAAAACATGGTCCTACAAGACTAAAGGACCCAATTTTCCTTGTCACAAGTGTCCAATTTTATACTCCAGAACAAATTGAAGCCCTTTTTCTCTATTAGGCTCACTGACAAGTGGTTTTCTTAGGGCTATGTAGCTGTTTAGTCATGAAGTCTTGAGTTGTCTTGGCAACGGGCTATGGAAATGTTTGTCTGTTTTTAGCTCTACATTCTTTTTCTTAATTGATAAAGATGTGTAAATGTCGCCTATAGAACACCAACTGGCTATGTGGGCACTGCACTGGTGTTTCATGTTGGTCACCCATCTATCCAATTAAAAAATAGTCACCACTTTTTACATACAAATAAAATTAGTAGTTAGCAGATATAATTGTTTATCTTTTTTAAATGAATATTTAACGCACAAAGGAATATGAAATGCTACGAGGCAAATATTAAACACGAAAGAAGAGAATTTACTATAAATTCTGGACTATAAGCTGCTACATTTTTCCTACGCTTCGGACCCCGCGGCTTATGAAACGGTCCGGCTAATTTATGGGTTATAAAAAATATTTTTCGACAGAACACTGAAAATATTTGGTACTGTCTGTTAGGGGTGTGGGAAAAAATCGCCTGGAATACGTTGTGCGATTCAGAATCGAGTCTAATTTTTTTTTATCAATCCAACAAAACAATACCATAACAATGCAATCCAATTCCAAAACCAAACCTGACCCAGCAACACTCAGAACTGCAATAAACAGAGTAATTGAGAGGAGACACAAACACGACACAGAACAAACCAAAAGTAGTGAAACAAAAATGAATATTATCAACAACAGTATCAATATTAGTTATAATTTCAGCATAGCCGTGATTAAAAATCCCTCATTGACATTATTATTAGACATTTATAAAAATAAAAAAAACATCAATAGTGTCACAGTGGCTTACACTTGCATCGCATCTCATAAGCTGGACAACACACTGTGTCCAATATTTTCACAAAAATAAAATAGTCATATTTTTCGTACGTTTAATAGTTAAAACATCCATCCATCCATCCATTTTCTACCGCTTATTCCCTTTCGGGATCGCGGGGGGCGCTGGCGCCTATCTCAGCTACAATCGGGCGGAAGGCGACACAAATTTACTTTATTGCAATCAGTTGATAAACATTGTCCTTTGCAATTATAAAAGCTTTTTTTTTTTTAAACTACTACTCTGCTTACATGTCAGCAGACTGGGGTAGATCCTGCTGAAATCCTATGTCCATCCATTTTCTACCGCTTATTCCCTATTGGGGTCGCGGGGGGCGCTGGCGCCTATCTCAGCTACGTATTGAATGAATACAGAATCGTTTTAAATCGGAAAAATATCGTTTTTGAATCGAGAATCGAATCGAAAAAATCGATATATTATCGAATAGTGACCCCAAGAATCGATATTGAATCGAATCGTGGAACACCCAAAGATTCGCAGCCCTACTGTTTGTGCTATGCCGCCCTCTTTTGGACTAGCTGGGGACTAATAGCGGAAAGCGTGGCGAAGTTGGGAGAGAGTGGCCCATGCCAGCAACCTGAGGGTTCCTGCTTCAATCGCCAACTTCTACCATCTTAGTCACGTCTGCTGTGTCCTTGAGCAAGACACTTCACCCTTGCTCCTGATGGGTCCTGGTGAGCGCCTTGCATGGCAGCTCCCGCCGTCAGTGTGTGAATGGGTGGATGTGGAAATAGTGTCAAAGCCCTTTGGGTCCTTAAAAAGGCAGAAAAGCGCCATACAAGTATAACCCATTTACCATCACAGTGCGTTATAGTGTTGTCCTGATACCAATATTTTGGTACCGGTACCAAAATTATTTTGATACTTTTCGGTACTTTGCTAAATAAAGGGGACCACAAAAAATTGCATTAATGGCTTTATTTATCAAAAGATGTTACGGTAGATTAAACATATGTTTCTTATTGCAAGTTTGTCCTTAAATAAAATAGTAAACATACAAGAAAACTTGTCTTTTATTAGTAAGTAAGCAATCAAAGGCTCCTAATTTAGCTGCTTACGTATGCAGTAACATATTGTGTCATTCTCCACTCTATTATTTTGTCAAAACGCGTATTAGGTTCAAACACTGATGGCATCTATTAGACAAGACAAGAAGCAAAGAAATCAAACAGAGACAGGATTCAATTTAGCTCATGAGGAGAAACGTCTGGTCTGCAACTTTGTACAGTGTTCCACCGCGCTCTGAAGGCGCTCCTCCTTTATTTGGGCATTTTCTGATTAAATGACATTACATTACACAACTGCTCCTAAGGCAGGGGTCACCAACCTTTTTGAAACCAAGAGCTACTTCTTGGGTACTGATTAATGCAAAGGGCTACCAGTTTGATACACACTTAAATACATTGCCAGAAATAGCCAATTTGCTCAATGTATCTTTAACTCTATGTTATTATTAATCCATCCATTTTCTACCGCTTATTCCCTTTCGGGGTCGCGGGGGGTGCTGGCGCCTATCCCAGCTACAATTGGGCGGAAGGCGGGGTACACCCTGGACAAGTCGCCACCTCATCGCAGGGCCAACACAGATAGACAGATTAATATTTAATGATATTTATCTTTGTGGAAACTCTGATCATCTTAATGATTTCTCACAATAAATATATATATTTTGATGACATGTTTTAAATAGGTTAAAATCCAATCTGCACTTTGTTAGAATATATAACAAATTGGACCAAGCTATATTTCTAACAAAGACGAATCATTATTTCTTCTAGATTTTCCAGAACAAAAATTTCAAAAGAAATTCAAAGGACTTTGAAATAAGATTTAAAATTGTTCTAGATTTGCCAGAATAATTTTTTTGAATTTTGATCATAATAAGTTTGAAGAAATATTTCACAAATATTCTTCATTGAAAAAACAGAACCTAAAATTAAGAATTAAATAAAAATGTATTTATTATTCTTTACAATATATAAAACAAAAATCCATGAATATTGATTTAAATTGTCAGGAAAGAAGAGGAAGGAATTTAAAAGGCAAAAATGTATGTGTTTAGAAATCCTAAAATCATTTTTGAGGTTGTATTTTTTTCTCTAAAATTGTCTATCTGAAAATTATGAGAAGCAAAGTAAAAAAAATAAATGAATTTATTTAAACAAGTGAAGACCAAGTCTTTAAAATATTTTCTTGGATTTGCAAATTCCATTTTAGTTTTGTCTCTCTTAGAATTAAAAATGTCGAGCAAAGCCAGACCAGCTTGCTAGTAAATAAATAAAATTTAAAAAATTGAGGCAGCTCACTGGTAAGTGCTGCTTTTTGAGCTATTTTTAAAATAGGCCAGCGGGCGACTCATTTGGTCCTTACGGGCGACCTGGTGCCCGCGGGCACCGCGTTGGTGACCCCTGTCCTATAGGGAGGTGGGTCATAAACAGTTCAAAGAAAAAGTGCCTGGAGCGGTGTCAGGTCCTGCTCCCTCTCCGCTTTGTAGATCTCGGGTCAAGACAAAATCTTCCTGTAAGTTGTGTGATAACTTCTATACAATTATTCTGACAACGCGGACCGGTGCTTTTCAGAGGTGGTATAGTACCGAATATGATTCATTAGTATCTACCAGGGGTAGGGAACCAATGGCTCTAGAGCCAGATGTGGCTCTTTTGATGACCACACCTGGCTCTCGGGCAAATCTGAGCTGACATTGCTTAACACGATAAGTAATGAATAATTCCACTTGTAATCACAGTGTTGAAAATAACGTTCAAAATATAAAACATTCTCATGCTTTTTTATGTTCAAGAAGTTGCCTCAAGGGTAAGAAATCATTTATTTATTATTGGTTAGTGTGGGGCTTGCCCTCCTGGGGTTTCTTTGGACCACCAAGCACCGACATGAGAGCCTGTTTCAGGGTTACAATATTGTTTTATTTTTCAAAAAGTCTCTCAGTTGCTTTCCAGCAATTGTATTTTTGTCTTTTGTTCTCGCTTGCGCTCTGGCTCCAGCCCCAACCCCGTCTCTCCTCCTGGCTGTTGCTTATAACAGAGTGACAGGTGATTCGATAACAAGGCCCAGGTTGGCCATTTGCGCACCTGTCGCTGATTTTGAGACCGTTCCTGGCACACCCAGCTTCGCTGCAGGCCTGCAGGCCACGCCCCCTCCACAAATCGCTTCAGAATAACAATGTTATTACAAAGAATAAGAGACCTATTATACTCTAGAAATGTTGGTCTTACTAAAAAAATGCACGCTTCTAGTTGTGTTCAGTGTTAAATAAATATTATATGGCTCTCACTAAAATACATTTTTAAATATTTGGCTTCTTGGCTCTCTCAGCCAAAAAGGTTCCCGACCCCTGGTTTATACGAATACCGGTACAACCCGAGTGTGTTATACATCATTGGAAGTCTTTGTAGCTGATGCAGTCAAAACTGCAACGTAAGGCCAGTCGCTAACATAAAACTTAATGCAAGTTACCCTCAACGTACTCCCACTGTAAATACATTTTTGACAAAAAATGGTCCTATTACGTTGCCAATGAGCCAGTGAACATGCTGCAATAAGGAAGTACACCGAGCCTTACATCCATAAAGATGCACTAACTGCTGCTAAACACTTTCATCAGTTCTGCCAGACGCACATATGTTCCACATTTTATCAATTTGAAATTGGGTTAGCATGGATGCAACCGCGACACGGTGCTACATAAACATGTCTGCATGGCTGACGCCTCACTGGAACCAATAGGCTCCGGCTCGTGTTGCCCAAGACCAGACTTAAAACCAGGGGAGACAGGGCCTTCTCTGTGGTCTGGAGCACTCTGCCCCTCCATGTTAGAACTGCTTCCACAGTGGACTGTTTTAAGTCTCGTCTTAAGACCCACTTTTATTCTTTGGATCTTAACACTACGTGAGTTGTCTGGTCCTCTCTGTGTTTTCAGTTTTTTTTTCTATTTATTGTTTTAATTGGTTTTACCCTTTAAAATCACGTTTAATCAAATTGATTTATTTTTATTTTTCTTATTATTTTTATGTCGGTTTTATTTTTCAATCAGTCATTGGTGGAGCTAAGGATATTTGAATATTGTTTTTAATATTGTTGTGCAGCACTTTGTAAACATTTATGTCAGGGGTGCCCATTACGTCGATCGCGAGCTACCAGTCGACCGCGGGGGGTGTGTCAGTCGATCTCCAGCCAGGCTTTTAAAAAAAATAGACCTAAAAATTAGTGATCATCAATCTTCACCAAGACGTCACTTAAATGACATTCACGGTACCGGAGGGTCTTGTGAGATGACGCTGGCTGCTGCAAGATCATTATTATGAAAATATGACCGAGAGGAAGGCGAGAAACACTTTTTATTTCAACAGACTCTCGCGCCGTACCTTCCGTCAAAACTCTAAAGGCCGACTGCACATTTCCTATCTTCACAATAAAAGCCCCGCTTCATGCTGCCTGCGCTAACTAAATACAGAGTCTCGGAAAACTGGCGTGCACAAGTGATCCCTCAGAAAGCTGGCGTGCACATCACTTGTGCACGCCAGCTTTCCGAGACTCTTATTTTGTTAGCGCAGGCAGCATGAAGCAGGGCTTTTATTGTGAATATACAAAATGTGCAGTCGGCCTTTAGAGTTTTGACGGAAGGGACGGCGCGAAAGTCTGTTGAAATAAAAAGTGTTTCTCGCCTTCCTCTCGGTCATATTTTCATAATAATGAACTGGCAGCAGCCAGCGTCATCTCACAAGACCCTCGGGTGCCGTGAATGTCAATCAAGCAAGCTACGGAATTTGCCGCCAATGTTTTTCTTGTAAAGTGTATGGAAGCTGGATGAATTAGATGCCAAAAACCAACCACTTTCATGTGGTATTGTACAGAAAGGACAACTTTTTTTCTCCTCCATTTGAAAATGTGGGCGTTATCATCATTACTGTCTGATTCCAATCAATGCAAGTCATCAGAATCAGGTAATACACCAACTTATATTCTTGTCTTCGTGAAAGAAAGACATCTATATGTGTTACACATGCTTGTATTATCATTAAACACATTTAACTTGTTTACAAAAATGTCTCTTTCATAAATAAATAAATATAAATGATATATATAAATGAGGTAGATCCCCTCGAGTTGGTCAATTGAAAAGTAGCTCGCCTGCAGAAAAAGTGTGGGCACCCCTGATTTATGTTGTTTAGATGTGCTATACAAATAAAGTGGATTTGGATTGGATTGATAATCAATCAATCAATCAATCAATCAAAGTTTATTTATATAGCCTTTAATCACAAGTGTCTCAAAGGGCTGCACAAGCCACAACGACATCCTCGGCTCAGGGCAAGAAAAAACTCAACCCAATGGGATGACAATGAGAAACCTTGGAGGGGACCGCAGATGTGGGGACCCCTTCCCTGGGCGACCGGTGCAATGGACGTCGAGTGGATCTAGTTAATAGTGTGAGAGTCCCGTCCATAGTCCATTATGTACCCTTTGACCCCCCCTATTAAAAAACGGTAAACGCGTACCTTATTTTTCGGAGTATAAGTCGCACCTGCCGAAAATGCATAATAATGAAGGAAAAAAAACATATACCGTATTTCCTTGAATTGCAGCAGGGCATATATTATGCATCTGCCTTGAATTACTGCCGGGTCAAACTCGCTTCCCAAAATAATTAGCGCATGTTTAGTATTACCGCCTGGTCAAACTCGTGACGTCACCAGTGACACTTCCCCTGTCATCATTTTCAAAATGGAGGAGGCTGATTTCAATACCGGTAATTTGAAATCGCATAAAGGGAAGAAGATTAAGAGCTATTCAGTAGGATTTAAGGTCCAAGCTTACATCACACTCAAATTTTTACTGCATGCTTTTGGTAAAAGCCGGAGTGAGAAGAGGTTTTAAAATAATTAGCGCATGCTTACTTTTACCGCATGCCTTTGGTAAGCGCAGGAGTGAGAAAATGTTTTGAATTAATTAGCGCCCCGGCGGCAATTCAAGGAAATACGGTATAAGTCGCACTGGAGTATAAGTCGCATTTTTGGAGAAATGTATTTGATAAAACCCAACACCAAGAGTAGACATTTGAAAGGCAATTTAAAATAAATAAAGAATAGTGAACAACAGGCTGAATAAGTGTACGATATATAAACAACTTTAACACAGTTAGAAATATGCGCCACACTGTGAACTCACACCCCTCTGCCACCGTGAAGCCCATGTCCGAACCAAATAAACAATTACTTCTCCAGACTTGGCAATCATTGCGGTAATTACCTAATGAGGGGGCTCTTAAGTAATTGCTTCTAGTTTCATCTTGGGGGGGGGGGGGTGACTTTGACGGGGTGGTCCATGCAAGTGTGTTCCTTATGTCACACACTTGATATTCTCCTTTTGAGAAGAGTAGTAAATATGGACAAAGCTGTCAAAGACTATAAACCAATCTGCCACAGGGTTCATCTCTTCATCCCCCAAATCGATGGTCTTAATCCCTCCAACAGACGGCATCCATATATCACATCACGCCTACCAGATGATGACACGAGCCAATTTTTACGCTAACACCCCCGACACCGGAGTGTTGGGTTAGTTCCCAGTCGACATATCGGGAGGTAAAACCGAACGATTAAACCGTCAGGCCGCCTGTCAGGATTGGACGCCATCTGTGTGGATGATTGAGACAGCCCTTAACCCTCCCGCCCCCTCCGGCACACCTGTTGTGGCGAGTCACAGACCCCCCCCCCCCCCCCCCCCACCTTAATGAAACGTCTCCGCCGTGGCCCCGGCCCAAGCTGGTCCAGGGTGTAAAGGCGGAATGGAGGGTGCGAAAGCATCAATATGGAGGCGCCAGAGGGTGAAAGAGACGAGGGTGGAGAGGTGAGAGAAGTGAAAATGGAGGGAGCAGCGATGGATGAGACGAGGAGAGAGAGTGAGGCGTTATTGATGGAAAAGTGGAAGAGCTCTTTTCCAGCCGGGTGACGCAACATTACTACAGCTGCTGAACTGATATGTGATGGAAGCGCACGGTGTTGGGAGAACAAAAGCACGGCCATTACAATGACATCACTGACGTACTGGTATGCCATTCAACCAGTGGTGTGCCGTCAGGTTGCAAGGCATTCTCTGCTGACCGAACATAACCAGAAATCTTGATCAGAATTAAAGATTTCTCTAAATATCTAAAAGTATTCAGTGGCCTAGTGGTTAGAGCAGTGGTTCTTAACCTAAGGGTTCGGTGAGTCGGCCTCAGGGGTTTGGCGGAGGTCATGACGCACCCGACTTTGGACTGGATTCTCACGGTTATGTTAGATCCGCTATGGCAGGGGTCTCAAACTCAATTTACCTTGGATGCAGAAACCGGGTGAGGCTGGGCCGCAAGAAAAGACTTCTTAAAAGTATCTTACATGCACTTTTTTTTAATGAACTCACTTTCTCTGAATGGCTTTCCCGTCCTAGCAACATACTTGCCAACTCTCGCGATCTTTCCGGGAAACACCCGGATATCAGTGTCCCTCCCGACAATCTCCTGGGGCAATCATTTTCCCGGTTTGTCACCCGGACAACAATATTAGGGGGGAACCATGATGGCACTGCCTTTAGCGTCCTCTACAACCTGCCATCTCGTCAATAGGGGGGCGGTAGGAGTGTATATTGTAGCCCGGGAGAGTTAGGGCTGCATAGGATTCTGGGTATTTGTTCTGTTGTGTTACGGTGCGGATGTTCTCCCAAAATGTGTTATCCAATCAATCCAATCCACTTTATTTATTTAGCACATTTAAACAACAATAACGTTTCCAAAGTGCTGCACAGCCATGTTAAAAACAATTGTAAAAAATAAATAAATAAATAAAATAAAATAAAATAAAGTATATATATATATATATATATGTATATATATATATGTATATATATATATATAAATGCGTATATATATGTATGTATATATATGTATATATTTATATATATATACATATATATATACATATATATATATATATATATATATATATATATATACATATATATATATATTTATATATTTGCACACACATTTATTTTGTCAAAATTATTACGAACAAGTGGTACAAAAAATTATTAATCTACTTGTTCATTCACTGTTAATATCTGTTTACTTTCTCTTTTAACATGTTCTATCTACTCTTCTGTTAAAATGTAATAATCACTTATTCTGCTGTTGTTTGATACTTTTTGGTATCAAGTTTGGTTATCACTCCAATACCAAGTCATTACAGGATCATACATTGGTCATGTGTGCAGGGACATATTTCCTGAGTTTATAAACATAATATAGATTTCTTTAAAGACAAAAGAAGATGTAGTGATGCAGTGATGCCAAAAAATATCAATGTAATCATACCAGTATCGACCAGATACGCTCCTGTACTTGTTTATCATTACAGTGGAAGTCAGGTGTAGATCCACCAATGGCGTTTGTTTACATTTTGACGCCAGTGAGCTACGGTGTGTAGTGCTTTTCATATTTGGTATTTTTCAGAGGCGGTATAGTACGGAATATGATTCATTAGTGTCGCGGTACCATACTAATACCGGTATACCGTACAACCCTAGTGTACACCTTAAAAACTAGGCTACTTTCAAGGTAAAACTGGGAAAAGAATAATGCATTGGCTTTATGAAAGTCGTAATTATGCAGCATTTTTTTTTTCCCCGCCGGTGATCTTTGATTGCAAGCATGCGGCCGGCGCGCATAAATGTTTTAACAGTTCAATCACTTGGTCAGCAAATCAGCCACGTCCGATTGCGCCGCATGGAGCGGAGGTCGGTTTTATTTTCATTCTATACACACACTATCTCTCCGAGTGATCCAGACCGCTCTGAAAGAGGCTGTCGAGGAGAGGTCGTAAAGATTTTACAGCCGTCCTGGGGGTAAACAGGCTTTACGAGGCTGAGGAAGTTTTATTCCAAGTTTTAGTCCAAGTAGGGAGAATTACTGCGCTCATACTTTTTTTTTTTAACTAGTTGTTTCCCTCATTCGGCGACAGCGTGTTCTGGAAGACGTGCTTGAAACAGGACACGGATAGGCCGTATGTCTCATATGTAAATAAGGAAAGAGTGCATACAGTAGCATGTACAGTGGGGCAAAAAAGTATTTAGTCAGCCACCGATTGTGCAAGTTCTCCCACTTAAAATGATGACAGAGGTCTGTAATTTTCATCATAGGTACACTTCAACTGTGAGAGACAGAATGTGAAAAAAAATCCAGGAATTCACATTGTAGGAAATATAAAGAATTTATTTGTACATTATGGTGGAAAATAAATATTTGGTCAACCATTCAAAACTCTCACCGATGGAAGGAGGTTTTGGCTCAAAATCTCACGATACATGGCCCCATTTTTCTTTCCTTAACCCGGATCAATCGTCCTGTCCCCTTAGCAGAAAAACAGCCCCAAAGCATGATGTTTCCACCCCCATGCTTCACAGTAGGTATGGTGTTCTTGGGATGCAACTCAGTATTCTTCTTCCTCCAAACACGACGAGTTGAGTTTATACCAAAAAGGATACATGGATGATACAGCAGAGGATTGGGATAATGTCAGATGAAACCAAAATGGAACTTTTTGGTATAAACTCAACCCGTCGTGTTTGGAGGAAAAAGAATACTGAGTTGCATCCCAAGAACACCATACCTACTGTGAAGCATGGGAGTGGAAACATCATGCTTTGGAGCTGTTTTTTTTTTTGCTAAGGGGACAGGACGATTGATCCGTGTTAAGGAAAGAATGAATGGGGCCATGTATCGTGAGATTTTGAGCCAAAACCTCCTTCCTGTGACGTCTCGGTGGCATTGTGGTGACAAGTTGTTCTCTCGTGGGTGCAGCGGAAGATGGAACACAGCGTGAGGGTAGGGATCAGAATTTATTTACAAACTAAGAACAAAAACACTTGCACAAAGGCATTAACCAAAAACCAACAGAACTAGCTTGGGAGCTAGAAAGAACAAAGGGCGCTAGCTTGGAAGCTAGGGACATAAACAAACAAAATAGCATAGAAGCTAACAAGTATACAAAAATAGAGATTTACCACAATGCTGGAAGAGCGGCGTCAGCTGTTGCGTGTAGCAAGCAAGAGTCCAAGACTGAATGTCAAACAGAGGCGGGCATATATAGGGGATAAATAAACAAAACCAGGAAGTGCCACAAAGAACTGAGGAAGACAAATACTAAACAGAATGTGATAAACAGAACCAAAACCAGATTATGCCATGATCCAAGACGTGGATCATGACACTTCCATCAGTGAGAGCTTTTAATGGTTGACCAAATACTTATTTTCCACCATAATTTACAAATAAATTCTTTAAAATTCCTACAATGTGAATTCCATGATTTTTTTCCCACATTCTGTCCCTCGCAGTTGAAGTGTACCTATGATGAAAATTACAGACCTCTGTCATCCTTTTAAGTGAATGAATGAAATAAGTTTATTTCGGTCATATAATCAATCAAATCAATCAACCATTTTGTGTGATCAGTTATACAGTGCATGTTATACGTAAACAATTACACACATTTACACACGAAAGAAAATAAAAAATAATTACCAAAAAAGGAATAGGCTGAAGCCTAAGCTTATATTTGCCTATCCTATACCTTCACTGAAGATTAGATTGCCTGGAACATTGTTAAAAAAAAAAAAAATCAATGGGATGAAAGTAATTGCTACTATATCTTATAATTTTCAATTATTTCACCTTTCAATGTTTTCTTAACCTTCCTCTTGTGTTAGCTTTCTGTTACCATCTCTTATATTAACGGGTCGGTTTTGACCCATGTCTTAAATCAGCTGTAAAATACACTAAAAACAATTATCTATCATCCAATTTGTTTCTCATCTCTTGGTTACCTTGTTAGGCTTCCTTATCCTTGAAAATATTGGTTTTAATATTTTTGGTTTGGGCCATTGGGCCTTATTTTGTCAGTACACCCCTCGATTTCAATTTTCAAAAATGGTAAAACGAACCTCAAGAGAATCATATAAATAAAAAAAGGTTGTTGTGTTACCTAACTATTACTAAGGGGTATTAGAACACATCTCTTAAATAAATGTGTTTTGTTTATTTTTTCATTTTAAGAATTTTAAATATAGTAACATCTATGGTGTTACGGGTCAATTTCGACCCATATATATTTACTTCAAGAAAAAGGCTAAAAAGTATTTTCTTCAGCAACAGAAATCCAACATCAAACAAACAACCAATCAAGCAAATGAAACCAAGAGAAATAGATTACTAGTTCCAAAACTAATAAAAAAACAAAATGAGAGTGGCAAAAAGTGACACTTTTAGTGTCCGTCTTTTGTTTGTTTTTGTACAGGATAACAAGGTAAAATGAGAATCCACTAAAGCTCACAT